>NW_020173656.1:5340550-5457591 GCF_003031525.2 Neophocaena asiaeorientalis asiaeorientalis
TCTCTCCTCCCCCCACCCCCCCGCAACCCAGGGCATTCCCACCTGCTAGCTTAGCCCCAGAATACACCTTCTGTGGTTTCTGTTAACTCCCTGATGGCCAATGTGCCATGGCCTCTGGACAGCTGCTTAGCACCAGGCCAGCCCCATGACAGGACCAGGGTGTCACCCAGCCTGAGGGCTGTCAGCAGAGGGGGCGTCAGCATAATGATACCTCTCAGTATCACCCACCTGGGACAGTAGCCAGGTAAGGGAGACACAGGAAGAGCAGGATAGAGCTGAAGGCCTCTGCATCTCATTGAAGGGGATCAGCGGCCACTCCAGGGGAGGGTGAAACCCTTGGTCAAACACATGCCAGGGCTTCCCTGGTGGCGCAGTGGTTGAGAGTCCGCCTGCTGATGCAGGGGACACGGGTTCGTGCCCCGGTCTGGGAAGATCCCACATGCCTCGGAGCGGCTGGGCCCGTGAGCCATGGCCGCTGGGCCTGCGCGTCTGGAGCCTGTGCTCCGCAACGGGAGAGGCCACAACAGTGAGAGGCCCGCGTACAGCAAAAAAAAAAAAAAAAAAAAACACATGCCAGCCCAGGCAGGGCCAAATCCCCCTGGAAATGGGGTACTGGGTGGGGATGTCCACTGTGGTAATTTTCTCAAGCTTGTCCTCTGCAGTTTCCTGGGATGCAGGGCAAATGCCTGTGCCTCCCAAGACCTCAGTTTCCTAATCTGTGCAATGGGAGGGCTAGAGGAAGAAGGGGCTGCCGGACCCTTTCAGTCTGCCCTTCTCTCATTCATTGAACACTTAAAACCAAAACAAAGCCTTGGATGTGGGTGATGGGAAGAGGGAGGACAAAGCACGCCTGTTTGCTTGTGCTGGAATCCAAGGAGTGCACTCACTGGCATACCCCTCACCCCTTGCTGGAGGTCAAGGCCAGGCCACTACCCTGACTCCTATTTCCCGGTCCCGAGACGGAGACCATGAGATCACCAGAATGCCCTGGAAAGGGTAGATGCTGGTGATTAATTACACAAGTCTTTTCTTTCAGGGAGCTATTTACATACCCCCACCCTTTAGGGGGAAACAAGCTTCTGTATTACAGCATATAAACGTTTTCCCATGCTTTAAGGTCGCTTTTTCACACATTTTTTCCTTAGGACAACATGAATCCTCATTATAGATATTACTGTATTTTAGCGAAAGGAACCATACCCATAGTAATGAGATCCCCAAATAAAGTTCAGTTCATTTTCATCTCTCTTTCTTCCCCAAATATTATTGCTGGAAATGTTACATTATCATAAACCAGAGCTCAGGCCGCATACAGGGTTTTCACAATTGTCGTTTCTCTCTGGATACAAAGTCTGATTACTGCCCGCATTTTACGAAGACCGCTCTCCCTCATGCCAGTGTTTTCTTTGTAGGTATGTTTCTTTTCTGAATGCACAATTCAGGTGATGAGAATTAGGCGGGTTTATGACGGAGGGCTCCTGTGTCCTCCGTCCTCTTCCCTGCCGGCCATCTGGGGCAAGGAGCCTGGGGCGGGGGTGTGTATGGGGGGTAGTGAGGGAGGTGGCTGATGCAGGGGGCTCCCCCAGAGGACCCTCCTTTTGGCAATCCAGAGGGACCCCTGGAGAAGGCAGTGGTCCCAAGGCCTCCTGGCTGGCCCTACCTTCAGGAGGAAGGGAAGGGGCTCTTATAGGGCAGCCTTGGAGGTGAGATGTTGGTGTGTTGGAAGTTTCCAGGTGGACTTGCTTCCCCTCAGGCAGGACTGACACTCAGACTTCTCGGGGGGGTTTCAGGGTCAGGGCTTCTCCCTGGTGCACTGAAGCTGTCCGTGCCGCCTGCCCTTGTGGCCCGTTTGCTGGCATCAGGGCCAGCTGGGCAGTCGGCTCAGGCCCAGCGGTTGCCCCTCTCTCCCTCCGCCTCTTCCCTGGCGCTTGCAAATGCCTCCCCCCGTGGACTTTCTGCAAAGCCTATGCTTCCTCCCTGTGCCGTGTAGGGCTTGAGAAAGAAACTGGCTTTGGACTCAGATAAACCTGTATTTGAATCCCACTGACAAGCTATGTAACCCTAGGAACGTGTCCTCACACCTGTGTAAGATCCTTCATCTGTAAAATGGAGTTCTGTAAGAGGTACAGCCCAGTTGGGAGGATGGAATCAATAACCCGTCAAGCACCTTATCCAGGGCCTGGCGCCCCTAGGTGTTCTGTAGGTGATGGGGCGGACGCAGTGGGGGCGGGGCCTGCCTTCATGCCCACCCACGCTCCCTCCCGCTCTCCTCTGGGTCTTCTCCCTGCCACTTGTACCCCTCGTAAAGCCCTCACTTTCTTTTATCTTAACCATGTTGGGTAAATCCTTCCAAAGGGATGGCTCACGCGCTCCCGTCTCCTACAGCATGTTGGATGTCAGGGCACATTCTCTGCGTGCCCCAGGCACTGTCCCCTAAGCAGCTGACAGTAGCCGCCTCCCCACAGCTGAGAGTGGGAGCTCCCTATGTCCCCATTGCCTAGGAGAAAGCAGAGGCTCCAAGAGTTTGAGCCAAGTGCTCAAGGACATGCAGATGACAAATGTCAGAGCCAGGACACAAGGCTCTGCTGGATTCCAAAACCTGCCGCCTTAAGAGTATCGTTTATTATGCAGTGATGCCATGATGCGCCAGGGTCCGGGCCCGTGGAGGCAGTTAGGAGGTTTGTCCCTGAACTAAATGACTCAAGGCTGCTGCCCTTGCTGAGGTTGTGCCCCTGCTCACCACAGTCTTTCTGCCTCTCCTCTCATTCTCAGCTTTTAAACTTGCTCTGGTCCTTGTCTTGCCTGAGGCAATAGCACCTGCTCACCTGATGTGGATCTGCTTGTTAGAGTTCTGTGCAAAGGAAGCATTCATAGGCTACAAACAAGGATGCTGGGACTTGCCTGTGAACAAGGAGCTTCTGCAGTACGATGCCATCTGGTTTGCTTGTTCTAAGGCTCCAATTGCTTCTTGACTTGTGGCTATGTTTAGGATAAAGGAAGGATGGCTCTTCCTGATTTCTGGGCAGACTGGAGAACTTTCACCTTTTTGAAATCTGACCAGAAAAAAAAACTTTTTTGCAGGGTTAGATAGTCATCCAAGTGGGTGGGACGGGAAGGTGAGGCAAGCCTTTCAGGTTTCCCTACAGAGTGGGCTGGTTGCCCCCAGGGGATCCAAGGTCCTGGGGTGCAAGAGGAGGAACCGAGGCTCAGGCCCTGGGAAGGGGGTTTGGTATCCTCTAACCCCCAGCCCTAAGTCCGGACCCCCCGCTTATATTCCTGACTCCAGTGTTAGCTCTCTCTAGGCGGTGCCGAGGCATCTACCATCTCTAAGGACCAGGCTGCACATCTGTGAAATGGGTGTGCTGCTGTGCCTGCACCACCCCACAGAGGCAGCAAGTGCGACGTCGGGGTGAGGACTCGTGGTACGGCCTTGACTTTGCCAATGCCCTGATTGCAGCCTTCAAAGAGCTGATCCCATGGCAGGTGTTAGAAATGTCTCTGCAGAGTGTTAGAACCTGTGCACCTGCCCCTCGGGGGTGGTTACGGACACTTGGTGGGGAAGGGGGATGGCTTCCCAAGCCTGGGGCAGGAGAGGGCAGGCAGAGGCACTTCGAGCTGCTTGGCATTCTAACTTCCACTGGTTCCCTCCCCAGCCCCAATTTGCGTTCCGTTCAGCAAACTCCAAACTGGAAAAGCTTGCCGCCTGGATCCAGGGGGTAACAGCACAGCGCATCTGGGGCAGGGCCAGGGCCAGAGAACCCGCATTCCCCTGGGAGAGCAAAAAAGGATGCATAGTTATTCTCCAGAGTGAGTTTTCGAATCCCTCCTATGATCCTTCTTCCATTCTAAAGCAGAGGACATAAATGCTAAACTGTGGTTCTTGCCAGGGCTGATAAGGAAAACCAGTGAATACAGGAGTCTCATTAAGAAAATCCTAAAATTTTAGTCTTATCACTGCTGCAACATAATACAGTAAGTATGTTCATTCCAACCTCCCTCAGCCCCTCTGCCGCCTGAAATCCCTCTCAGCGAAGGCTGCAGAATGAACTGCCCTGCCCGTTACAGCCTCAAGTCCTGTCTGACTAGGATTTGTCCCCTTGCCTCGCGTGATGGAGTGGGTCTCCAATTTGAGTGGACAGGGCTTTGCCCTCTCACACTTCCGGCTGCCTCTGCAGTAATCAGTTCAACGAACGTTGTCAAAATCCCTACTGTGTGCAGGGTGCCTAGTGAGAGCTGTGAAACGTCAGAGTGTAGCTGAGTCCATCTCCTTGCGAGAGCCAGTGAGCTGAGCGGGGAGCCCTGATTTATGGGCCAAGCTGCCGGCTGACCTCTTCCCCAGCAAAGACCCGTTTCAACAGGCTTCTCGTCCAAGTGATTGTTTGCTGTTTGTACCACTTGGACTTGGCAACGATTCTGCAATTCCTATTAGCAAAAAGGGAACAGGAACCTTGAAGTCAGTACGCATCTCGTGAAGAGACGATTCGCAGAGGAAGACTTGCCTGGGAGTTTGCCTGGACACCTTCAGCCCTACTCTGGAACGATAATGAGCTTTTTTACTAGCGCTCTTCCAAAGTCCTTCCCTAGCTGGCATTCTTGTCTTCCCGGTGACGCTTCCGTGAGGGAGGTAGAGTTGCCCCGAGTCTTCGCATTTCACAGGGAAGGAAGCACATGCCAGAGAGGGGAGGTGACTTGTGACCTGCTCCCCAGCCCGTGTGCCATGCGAGGGAGTGGCAGCGCCCCCCCAAACCAAGTGCCCAGCATCTCATCTGCATCTCTTTCCACTCCACCGAGCCCCAGGCCAGCTGGGAGGGCAGATGACACCACAGTGGCACAGGCGCCTGCCAGGTCCACCTGGGCTCCCTTCAGAAGCCGGTGCTCAGAGGGGCCGAGGAAGCAGGAGAGGCTGCGCCGCCCTAGATGCGTAAGAGGTGCCGCGGGGCACGGTGGGGCCG
Organism: Neophocaena asiaeorientalis asiaeorientalis; assembly: GCF_003031525.2. Classification (NCBI taxonomy): domain Eukaryota; kingdom Metazoa; phylum Chordata; class Mammalia; order Artiodactyla; family Phocoenidae; genus Neophocaena; species Neophocaena asiaeorientalis. Next base: position 5,345,503 of record NW_020173656.1, read on the forward strand.
CAGCTGCCGAGTCACGGTGATAGACGTTCGCGGCTCACAGGTGGGAGCTCACGGGGCCCTGGTGCCAGGGTGGCCGCGCAGCTGGCAGGTCAGAGGGCCAAGCATCACATTTCAGCAACATGATCTCGGCCTGGAGAGTGAGGGGAAACGTGTGCCCGCCTGGCGTTGGCGGTCTTCAGCCGGGAGAGGGGCTGGGGGCCGGCAGGGGGACGGGCAGTGTCGGGAGTCTCTCTGGTTCTGTGTGTTCCATTCCTCTGCTGGCCTTGCCAGCTTTTTCAGAAAAAGCGATGCCGTGTGTCCCTCCCAAGACCCAGTAAGAAAACCGTGCTTAAGAGTCAAGAGTATCTGAAGGACTTCGCAAGGAGAGGAGCACCCTTGGAATGAAAATGTTCCAGGAAGATGCAAGCCTCCCAGTTTCCTTGCCTCTCAGCAAAAGAATTAGAACGGCATATTCCAAGTGTGGGAGGGGCCGGGGGGGACAACACAATTTATATTCGCTAGAGATCTTACTTGGAAGTGATTTCACTCCCTATAATTTTTTACTTAAACCTTCTCAGACTGGTTCTCAGCTGGGTGGCTTAGTGATCTCCAAAACGTGCTGGCATTCGGGCCCCTAAGAATACATACTGTTACTTTTAATGGCTGGGATTTTTTTCAATTATTTTTTATTGGAGTAGAGTTGATTTACAATGTTGTGTTAGTTTCTGCTGTACAGCAAAGTGAATCAGTTATACATATACATGTATCCACTCTTTTTTAGATGCTTTTGTGAGATTTGTTTTTAAAAGGTTTCCCCGAGCCAGCGGAGCGCCCAGGTGCAGCCACAGTGCTGGCCTTGGGGACCGGAGGCCAAATGCATGACGTCAGGTTGCCAGGAGCTAAGTATTCCGTCTAGACACGGAGGAGGGAGGAGAGGACCAGAGGAGACGGGGTCCTTGGAGCTGCAAAAGGCCTGCGCCCCAAAGAAAAGAGCTCTCCCTTTGTTCCACTGCCCACGGCTTGTCCCTGAGCCTGACCCCACAGAAGGGTAGAGGAGACCTCTGGGGCTCAGCCTGGAGAATTCCTGTGTTCTTTTCTTACTTCCTCCTACGCCACGTGGCTTCAGACCATGACATTTCTGTTCGATGCTGTCAGTGCGTTGGATTGAGGAGAATCTCTCTGTACCGGGTCCCTTGGCCAAGAAGAAATGGTGCCCGGAGCCTGCTGGCATCTGCTCCGGCCTGTCTCCCTTCCTCTCCCACATGATCCTCAGACAAGAAACAGTTCCTTCCCCCAGGCAGTGGGGCAGAGCTAAGGGGGAGGTGATGGGCCAGGCCCAGGACCCCAGTCCCGAGCTTGCGTGTCTGGCTGAGGCTCAGCTTCAGCCTGGCCGGGGAGGGTAAGGTATAGAGAACCAGCCAGGACTTGCCTCTCTCCTCTGAAACTTAGTGATCAAATAGCCACCAGCCCCAGCCCCTGCCCCTACCCAGAGGCGAGCCTGCAGAGCCAGGGCCCACTGGCTATTTTTAGAAAGCTATCAGGTGTGCAGGACACCCAGTTGCTTTTTCCACCTGTTTGGGGTCATTATAGGGATCCTGTGTCACTGCCACAGGCCCTGCGTATTCTGCCATGAGAGTCTCACCGTGGCCAGGGCAGCCACTAAGCTCCTTCCCGATTAACACAGTCATCTCTCCCGCCTCGCCCGGCCATGGCAAGTGAGTCTTTGGGCCCATAGTCGTTTTGTCGTTGGAAGCATGGACATTGGGCACTAATGCTTGGCCTCCTCTGCTTCCTTGAGAGGGAGTTTTCAAAGGTCAGAAAGTAAAGTCAGGTCAGGAAGAACCTTGACTCGGGAGCCCGTCATGAGGAGTGTGGATCCAGCAAGCGGCCGCACAGCGCGTGCTGTCAGGCAAGGGCATGCTGTGTGCACCCTGGGGTTCATTGCCAACAGATGCAGGGAGCTGGGGGTGTTCAGAAGAGGAGCTCAGCCTTGAAGGATGGGCAAGTTTTGATCAGGGAATACAGGAGGGCAGGTGTGCCAAGCAGAGGAAAACTTGTGGGCAGGTTCACCCAGGTTGTGATGGGAACCTCGAGGAGACAGTGAGGCTGGAGCAGGGGGCTCTGCAGGGACAGAAGGACACAGCCTGGAAAGCCCACGAGGTGGAGCCTGGTGTGAAAAGCCTTGGATACCAGGTGAGGTGTCTGGACGTTTTCTGAGGGATCAATGCCGCTGGGGGTCAGAGCGGGGAGAGTCAGGGGAGTGTGGCAGGGTGCTGGCTAGCTTTGATTCCTGCTGCCAGGAGGACGTGGCGTCTTCCCGTTCACAGAGCAGCAGCATTCTTGGGGCAACATCTTTGTGGCCCCGCCCTCCACACCCCGTTCACAAGTCCCGAGGCTGCGGTAAGCTGGGGCTAGCTTGGTGGCTCCTAAGAGCCCAACGTTGACAGCTCTTCCCAGCTCTGTCCTCGGTGACACTCTGTTGGTAGCTTGAAATCAAAGTGGGAATGTGTATACAACAGAGACTGGCAAACGCTAGGAGTCAGGGTCTAGCTGGTTTGGTTTGTTTGTTTTATCCCTCATCGCCATCACAGACGGCTGTTAAACCTTCACCAGCACGGCCCTGGGTGATGGCAAGCCCCTGAAGGGGTTTACGCTGGAGAGTGAGAGTGGGGTCAGCCGTGACCACACTGAACTGGGAGAGAGTATCTGTGGACGTGGGTCGTGCCTCCTTCCCTGTTGAGGAGGCTGGAGGGTGGGCGTGGGAGTGGCCCTGGGCCGAGAGAGTTGAGCCGTCTTCCCCATCTGTTGGCCGATTCTGAGGACCAAACTCCTTAGCGTGGTCTAGGCAAACTTTGACCCTCCTCACCCGGAGGAAACTCACACTGCCTTGCCTGAGCAGGCTCTGTCCCGGCCACACTGAACTGCTTTCAGCATCTGAAACGCAGCCTGCTCCTCCTCCGTCCGAACCTGGCACTGAGGGTGCACGCAGTAAACACACACCTGACCGTAGCTCTCCTACTACATGCTGGCCAAGCGTGAGAGCCGGGATGGGGGGCGCTGGCTTTTCCAGGTGGGCAGAGGGGCTTGCCGGCAGAGAAAGCATCTGAGCGGAGCTTGCTTTCCTAACGGTGATTCTGGTTCGTCTTCACTACATGGTGAAAGCAGCAGGATTTGTTCAATGCTTCAGAGTCGCAAAGCACTTGGCCCAAAGGATCCTTCCAACAAGCTTGTAAGATGTAAATGTAAAATGTAAAATCCCATTTCAGAGATGAGGAAACTGAGGGCCAACTGGTAGACCCCAAGCCTTGACCCTGACTCCTGGGACCCTCCATCTCGAGCTGGCTCCCTGAACTGGGGGCTTCAGATGGTTCATCCCAGGTGAGCTCAGATGTCAGGAGCAGTCCAGCCTCCCCCAGGAGATCAGATCCAAGGTCTGACCCCAGAGACAGGTCTGCAGACCCCATCACCACCGTCCCTCAAGGACCTGCCTCTTAAAAATGGGCATTAGTGCTGGCGGTGTTGCTTTTTTTTGCTCTTTTGGGAAAAGAAAAACCTGGCTTCTTAGAGCTGTTGTATTTTATTTTTCTGTAAAGAGGAAATTAATTTTAGTCTTTCTTTTTGGTTTAAAATGTTGTTCTTTGCTTTTTCTGCCCTACAATTTAAAAGGAAACATTTGTCTGTTGAGAAAAGAAATGATAATTATAGACTAAAAATTGTTTCTATTCTGATTTGAAAAAGTGACAAAAAAATAAAAAAATTCCATCACACAGATGGGGCCCTGCTGACGGAGGGTGTTTAACAATGAAGCCCCAGGCTGGCTGGGGGCTCAGAATGGCATTCGAGGTAGATTTGGGCTCCAGCATTGCCTGGGAGAAGGGCTTTTTCCGAGGCTGCTCTCCATTTCTGATGCTGGGTAACAGCCCGTGTGGAGTGTGGACACTCTGACCCTCCACGCGGTTCAGCAGTGAGAGGACAGTTTACCTGTGGATTGAACGGTCCCTCTTAGGTGAACTGTGTGCCGAGGCCAGCACTCCCTCTCATGGCCCCTGAGCTTGAGAGCCTCCTAGCCTTATTCCCTTAGCCGAGAGTTTTACAAAACTACAATCGCTCCAAGTCCTTTGATCAGTAATGCAGGAAGCTGATTAGACTGTGAAATTAAACTAATAATGTCATACTGTTAACCCTCGAAAGAGCTCAGAGTGAAGGCTATTTCCTCCATCCATATTGCCCTCTAGATACATGTATTTACTTTTGGGAACAACTCCTAGGCGCGCATGCATTCCTGGGACCCCTCTCTTTCCCCCAGACCCGGTGTGATCCCCAGTGCAGTGCCCCACTTAAGGGAAGAACAACTGAGGCTGAGTGATTGACGCCGTGTGGTCACACAGCTAAAGGAGAGATGAGCCTGGCTCTAGAACACTGGTCCAGAACGCTTTGGTTGCCCGAATTGTCTCCAGGGGCTGTTCCAGAATTAACGACGTCTTTGTCCTTCCCTGGCCTTGCCACTGAGGAGGAAGAGCTAGCATGCCCTTCATGCCCTTCCCACTGGCCCTCCCACGGCTGGTCCTCCGCCGGGACCTGTCAGTTCCATCACGGTGGAATGTTGCCAGGGATCAGACCCTCTCTCTAAAAGTGGTGATGGTATTTAATAACTAATTACTCTAATGATCCTGCAGAAATGCTGGAGACCTGTTTTAGGAGAGATGTCAATTAGAGCCATCTGCACGGTGAATAAAGGAACCCTACCCCAGCTGTACTGTTGAAACATGTTAGCGTTTTCCTACCAGCGGCCATATGGTACTTAACGAAAGTGAATTGTCCACACTGCACAACCCGCGCCTCCCGATGAATACCAGCATTTTGTTTTGGAAAATAGTTCTTCAATCGTGTGGAATATTTGTCAATGCAATAAGTAGCAAGTTGGAAGCCGGCAAGCCCTTGAATGCAAAAAGACTTCCCTCACCTCAAGATGCTCTTCCCCCATCCCAGCCCACCCCCTGCCCCCGTCGGCTGCCAAGCCCAGCTCCACCCCAGGCCCGTATCCCATCTGTGCTCAGTCCTCAGCATCTGCTTTCGAATCTGCTCAGGAGAGCCAAGGCCATGCAGGGTTCTGGCACCACCCCACCTTGGCATCTCGATTCGTGTGAAATCAGAAGCAGGATGTCTGAAGCTATGTAGAATGGGAGCACGGAGGCTCCAGCTGGAAGGGCACAAAACATTGGGCAAAAGTCACCCAAGAGTTGAGAAGTAAGTGTAGGATGTTTGGGTGTGGCTTCCGAGAAGGGTTAGCTTTCTACTTGCAATCTGTTCCTTTCAAGAGGTACAAAGCTCAGGTTGGTACCTGGACGCTCAGAGAGGTGGAGGAGGGTGGTTTCGGGGGCTCAGCAGAAGCCGGCCTAAAGCCTTGTCCTTGGCACCAGCACAGGCAGGGCCACCAATCAGTAGTGACCGCAAGTTGTTGCCACCTGGTGGCCACTGCTGACCTGTGCCCAGAGAGCTGGGACGAGGGTACAGCCACCCTGTGGGTTCTGTTAACTGAGAACAGGCAGGTTTCAGAAGCCGACCAGCGCCAGGACCAGGCCTGTGCTGTGCTCTGATAGTTATGCCCCCACCTCCCACCCACTGCCAGGCTGTGCTGGGCAAGGGGACCAGACCCTCCACTCCCTTGTGGGGCTCTGTGGCCTCCACAAGCTGAAGGTCCTGCTGTCGGTACCGCAGGAGGAAGCTGTTTTATTGCAGTGGCTCTGGGACCAACAGGATTTCACTTGCTGGCAACGTCTCTTCTGGAATTTTCCCTAGGACCGAAGTCACTTATTAACGCTTAAGAAAGGACAAGCCTGACTGCCGTTCATGATACAGATCTGCTGCAAGTCCTGAAATCCAATACGTTCTTCGCCAAACTGTGGTCCCTTAAATCTCACTTAGTTCCAGTTCAGCAGCAACAGGTCCCTAGTTACAATAATGATCCTAAGTTGAGCCGAACACACCCCTAAAGGAAACCCTTCAGGGTGAAAACTAGCGGAAATGAGCTCCCGTTTGTCTTGACCAGCAGGCTTCACCGTTTGCTTTCCATGTCCGTGCCCTGAGTGTTGCCCCATTCTCGCTGACACCTGGCCCTGTAACAGACGCGTGTCTGAAAGAAGCAAGTCACGGTGACCCCAGGTGGCCACCTCAGCCAGGCGACCAACGCCGCGGGCAGCCTCGAGCACGCTTGACCATGAAAGGTGCCCAGAGCACCTCAAGTAAGTCACTAGCCTTTCCATGGGCCAATGACCCTCGCAGACTAGAGCCCGCTCTGCTGCCTTTCTTCCCACCCCATTTGAGGCCGTGCTTGGCAGTTACCCTAAAGAGTTAAGCCTTTCCTCATTTTGGGGTTGGGAGGAAGGGTAGGGGAAGGCTGGGGCCAGTTTGACATATGCAGCCTGGTCTGAACATGAGTGCTGTGCTCAGTTGCTGAATTTGATGAATTGCTTTATAAAATTTAAAAACAAATTTAAAAAAACTCTATTAACTCCCTGTAATGGCCTCCTCTTAGAATACACAGACAACAGCTCACTGGCAAGGAGAAAAAATACTCTCATTGGCAATGTGCTTCGCTTGCAGCAGGATGGAGGCTGGTGGGAGCTGGTGAAGCGTGCAGGGGCCACACACCCTCTGCCCCGTGCCCGGCTTCCTGCTCCTGGGTCAAGAGCGAGGCCCCTTCGAGTAGACCGTCACGGGATCCACACGGCCCAGATTAGACTTTGGCTGGCTCTTATGTCAAAACCTAAACTGTGCTTGCTTTCGAGGCTAAAACACTTCTTTCAAGACTGAGCCATGAGAGTGATGAGCTTACAAGGTGTGGTACAGCCTCGGGGAGGACAGCCTGTGGTTCGGGGATCAGAACGTGTGTCGGGCAGGAGGGGGTGTGTCCCCAGGGTCACCCTCTGCACCAGGGAAAGGGGCAGGGCAGGGAGGTTGTTCATTGGTCACTGCGGGCCTCTGCAAATCCAGGAGCATTTCGGGGAGAAGGCGGGTACTGGCCTGGCTGCAGGCTACCGACTGGAGAGAGATGGGCTTTTGTCGAGAAAGGATGCAGCCCTGCAGCTGTGTGTGCACGTGGGCAGAGAGGAGGAGCTCGGCCAGCAGGGAGGAGCCCCGGGGACCCAGGGGAGCGCTCCCTCCCTGTCTCTGCAACTCAGAGACCCCAAGCTCAGAGAGGAGGACGAGGGGCAGCGTGACCTGGTCTTTGGGGAGCTCAAGGGGCTTTCTGCCAACCGGGGGCTCCTCCTTTTGACTGTGGCTCTCGGTCCCTCCATGCACGTAAAGTGGTTTGGAGATACTTGGGGAGGATGAGGCGTGGCGTGCACATATGGCAGCCCTGGCTGTCCAGAGGCGGTGAAGAAACCATGTGTGTACGTGTGTAGGTTGTGTGTGTGTGTGTGCACGTACACGAAGATCTGCGTGTGCACAAGTAAGCTGTGCCTCGTGACCTGGCTGCCCCGGGGCTGCGGGTTTAATGCGGACTGTGCATCCAGGGACCGTGCGTTTCTGGGAGCATCCTTCAAAACACTTGAGAAATGAGATGCACTTCAGCAGCCTGAGCCTCCCCCACCCTCGAGGCTGCTGTCGCACCCACTGGGAGGCTACGCTGGGCTTGGGCGCTGAGGAGACTTGCAGCTCCTGCCCGGCAGGACTCAGGACTGGCAGCATTTGGTGTCAGAGAATTCACGAGCCTCTCCTGGGAGCCCAGCTTTGGATACAATGCAAAGAGCTCCAGGTCGTGGCCACAGCTTCTGTGTGGCCTCTCGGGAGCCTTGACCTAGCCCACGGAGAAAAGCCAGGTAGACCCGGGAGCTCCCGGAAAACTTCCCCCGTGGCAGCTCCAGATGGGGTGGGGCATTCAGAGTAAAGGGAAGAGAAATGATGTTTGTAATACTTTGAGGACCACCACCCCTGCTCCCAGGGACTAACAGTGTAACAAGAATGGGGGCATCCACAGTAATGAAGAGAACAGAATTTCCTCCTGCCATCACACTCTCTAGAAGGCCCGTTCCTGGACAGCCAGTGCTACTTACAGGCCAGCTGTGCTTGCAACTTTTGTGAGCCTGCTTTGGGCCATTTTGTATCAATAAGACTGCTCTTAGGAAAAAATAATATTGCTAATTAGCCCCCACTGTTTTAAGTAAATGAGATTTTCCTATGGCATTAAAAAACGCAGAGATAGGTGTGTGCGTAATGCAGAGTTTACAGAGCTCTTTTTGTGACTGTAATATTGCTCCCACCATTTCAATTGAAATTCGAACCAGGTGAGGAGCCACCCAAGCCCCCAGTCTTTGGAATGCCCTTCAAAGCAACACTGGTTCCTCTCCTGTTTCCCCTCTGTGCATGCGGCAGGCAGTGCTTCGGTTTTCGTTTATTTCATGTAACAGTAAAGAGCAGAGCAAGGGCTTCGGAAACATCCAGACCCAGGGTTGAATCCAGGTGCAATGCTTTGTGAACCTGGGCAGTCACTCAGCCACATTGCACCTGATAGAACTTTCTTCCTAAGGTATTCTTCATTATTCTTTAATTTTTGTTAAGCAAAATCATGAATGTGAAACACTGAGTCCCATGGTTAGTACATAATAATAAATTACATCGTAAATGACAGTTCTTGTGTGTCAGTGCCCTTGTTGACACGCAATGTCTTCCCAGGCTGGAATCTTCTTCTCTTTCTTGCCTTCTGTTCAAAAGCCATGCGTCCTTGAAAAGGCTGGCCTGCGTGCCCCTGATTCCAAAAAGCCTTCCTCGTTGGCCTCAGCCAGAATGCTGGATGCCTTTGTGGCATCCCAAGATGCAAACGTGTATTCCCGCCCAGATGTCATTCTTTCCATTCTGCTCAGTGTCTCCCCTCCTGCACGTTGGGGCCATTCCTACCCCTGGCCTGCCACGGTCGCACTCAACCCAGGCAGGGCAAAGAGCGGGTGCTCAGGACATGCTTGTAGAGTGAATGGGTTTTGAATTGTTAAGTGAAACTGAGGTCCCACAGTCTGCTTTGGGCTCCAATGGTTCAAAAAATCCCTTGCCAGGGACACCTGAGGTTTCACAGCCTAGAACACCCCCACACACACAGGCTTCTTCTAAGTCCCCTAATCCCTTTTGATGCTGCAGCAATTTGGCTCTAAAAGAAGCTGCTAACTTGCCGTTGGGCACAAAGGAACTTTCTGGGCTGATGGAACAGTCTGTATCTTGATTGGGCTGGTGATTGTGACGATGCATACATTTGTCAGAGCTTCTCAAACTGTACACTTAATATCTGAGCAGTTACTTTATGGAAATGTTACCTCCATCAAATTAGTTCGTTTTTTTAAAAAATGCAACCCAGCCAGACAGGCCAGGTGGAGGGCCCTGTTCTGGTCTTTGTGTTTTCCCCTCCCATTGTGGATGAGGTGGCATTGAGACGTGTGGCTAAAGCTAGGATGTCCCAGGATTGCTCTGGGAGGAAAGGAACAGAGGGACAGAGCAGCCTCTGCGTCTGTGGGATTGTAATCCTTTCAGTCCTGAGCTCAGCCTCGGTGCAGGGGTACCTCCCCACCCTCCCCCCTGGACCTCACCCCAGCCTGCCGCTAAAGAACAGCCAAGCGCTAGCTCTCAGCTTTGCAGCCTCGCTCAACCCTGAGCTAGAGTCCACCTCTCATCAGATGGGAGAGGAGTTAACATTATTGTAAACCCTGAAGGCCCCTCCAACGGATATTTCACACCCATGTTTTGTAGCTGTGTTGGTCACAATAGCCAAAAGGTGGAAGCAACCTAAGTGTCCATGGATGGATGAATGGATAAACAAAATGTGGTGTATACACACAGAGGAATAGTATTCAGCCTTTAAAGGGAAGGAACTACTACATCCATGGGTATTTGCTGCAACATAGATGAACCTTGAAGGCATTATGCTAAATGAAAGAAACCAGACCCCAGAGGACAAATACTGCAGGATTCCACTTATAAGAAGGACGTAGAGTAGCTAAATTCATAGAGACAGGAAGTTATTAGAGGCTGGAGAGAGGGGAGAATGGGGAGTTAAGAGTTTAATGGGTACAGAGTTTTAGCTGGACTAGGTGAGAAAGTTCTAGAGATGGACAGTGGTGATGGCTATACAACACTGTGAATGTACTTCATGCCATTGAGGTATATGCTTAAAATGGTCAATTTTAGGGACTTCCCTGGTGGTGCAGTGAGTAAGACTCCACGCTCCCAATGCAGGGGACCCGGGTTCCATCCCTGGTCGGGGAACTGGATCCTGCGTGCATGTCGCAACTAAGAAGTCTGCATGCTGCAACTAAAAGACCCCGCGTGCCACAACTAAGACCCAGCGCAGCCTAAATAAATAAATAAAAGTAAAATGTTTTTAAAAATGGTCAATTTTATATCCGGTACAATAAAAAAAAAAATCTTTCAAGAAAAAGAACAGCAACAATCCAAGGCCTACGCCTGCCTTCTGACCGCCATAAATTTTGACATCTCATATTCCAGAGGCAATGCTTGGCTAGGGATTGGGTTTCTACAAAGCAGAAGAAAACAGAGGCCATCTGATGCCTACCCCTTTCTTAAAATCCAAGTGCACGCCCTTTCAGAGTAACAAACGTCCTTCCTGAATGCTGGGGTCCTTTTTGTCGAGACAGACACACTCACACCACTGGATTAACTTGATTTCCTCTTGTTGACTGTCTCAAGCAATGCTTGGCCTCAACCTGACAGCTGAGGGGTGAATTTTCCTCCATCACTCCGGAAACTCCAAGCATTATAATTGGGGTGACCCGGTCCTCAAGACCCGGGGACCCCAAGCTGCAGAAATTAGAGCACACTCTGTGCAAGGAGCCTGGCTGTCAGGGTGGGTTCGTTCTTGGCCTGTAATGCAGAGTGACACTCAGCACTTGTCACAGCAGGGAGCCGGGCCCTCAAACAGCCACATGGCTGAGGACTTAAGGAGGCTGACTGTCCCACCTCTGCCTGGGGGAGCAGATTGGATTTGTCCCTTGAATGTCATAACGCTGCACCCATCGCCACCTCAAACTCAGTGCGCATAGAGGAGAGACCGTCTGGGCACAGCAGCATTCGGCAAGGGCTGCTGACCTTTTTGTTTGCCAAACAAACCCGGAATGTTGAGTCCTGATCTCTCTCCATAAGAGTATGTTGTGTTCAGGCCTTGAAGGGAACAAAGGAGGATCCATCAAAAATGCCTGAGACCATTCGGTGGAAAGAAACCATATACTGTCTACCCTTGGATGGATATGAATAAATACATACCACACGTGGTAAACAAGGACAGCGACATTGACACAAACTTCGAGTCTCTCCTCCTGCCTGATGATTTAGTGGAAACCAAAACACTCCACACACACACACACACACACACACACACACACACCAGGGATGGTGGAAAGGACTGTTCTGAACCTACCTGGCACCCCTTTTTGTCTGTTAAGTTCCTGTTCTCTGCAGAGCCTGGATGAGTGTGTGTTGCTCCCACTTCTCACCAGCCCCCTCCAGTGATCACCTTCCTGTAATCTGCTTCTGCATTTGTTCCGAGTTCCCTGTGGGTGCCATCCATGGGCACCTGGACCCATGGGCAGCCTGCAGCCTCACTGGACACTCTGTGGATTTGGGGGGAGGGGTCTGCTTTCCCCTCGTTGTCCCCTCCATCATGCCTCTGTGAAGAGAAGAGCATTTCAAGTCCTTTAGGAAGAAAGAGTAACTTCTCAGTTGGCTTTGAGCTATAGATTCCTGCAGTGGGCAGAAACATGGACTCCATGATACTTTAGGTGTAACACAACTGAACACACACACGTGCACGCATGCACACACACACACACACATACCTATAGCAGATCAAGAGGAGGCATCTGTTTAAGCACTCATGACCAGTATTATGTCAGCTGCATTAGTGCTTGGAACGCAGAGTTGTTTTAACTATAAAATATACCAGGATTCATTTGTTGGCAGAATTTAGAGCAGAACTACAGGGACTAAGGGAAGCAGGACGCCCCATCTGGGTATTTGGGAAGGGATGGTCCATCACCTTTTTGCTGGGATTCTAGGCATTTAGGGCTTGGCTACCTCCAGGAAGCTGCATGTTGAAGGGGAGCTGGAGAGGAAGACCTCTGGCCAGCCCAACACCTTCATACACTCCTGATCAGGGTGGAAGGGCCGAATTCTTTTTTTTTTTTTTTCTTGGCACGTGGGATTTTAGTTCCCCGACCAGGTTTCAAACCCGTGCCCCCTGCATTGGAAGTGCAGAGTCTTAACCACTGAACCACCGGGGACGTCCCCAGGGCTGAATTCTAATGGTGCTACTTTGGTTTGGTATTTGGGGCTGCTGGAAGCTTTGCAACGTGTCCAGAGGACGTCAGGATTTATGCCATAGGCTTCATGACAGTGAGAAACACTTCTGAAATCCCATGAGAATTATCCATGAGGAAGAAGGCTGCTCTTGTCTGTAAAGCAAAGTGGCTCTGTTGGCCCCACAGGTACCTACAGACCTCACCTTGCTGGTTAGAAAACAGGTGCAAGGCTGAGCCCATTGGGCTGGACCCCAGTTAGCATTTGGGAAAACAGAGGCCAGCAAGGAGAAAGGGCTTATGCAAATTCACACCGCCAATAAGTGGCAGAACTAAGGCTGGGACCCGGGTTTCTCCTGATGCCTAATACAGTTCTTTGGTCACCTGAACGTATTCTGAGCTGGGGAAGGCAGCACTCAGTGTGCACCCAGCACTCCTGAGGATTTGTTAAAATGCAAATTCTGATTCAGTAGGCTGGGGTGAGGATTCTGCATTTCTAACACGTCCTCAGGTGATGCGGGCACTGCTGGCCCTAGGGCCACACTGGGGGGAACAAAGATGCTTGCGGCCAGCTTCACTGGCAGGGAGGCCAATGGTTTGGGTGCAAAGCTGGAATTCCTAATTCTCCATCATACCTGCTTGGCTCCATTCCTGTTCTGATTTATTATTTTTTACCACAAGGTCTAAAAGCTTTTGGCCTAGACCCCCAACAAGTAGGTTGTGTGTCACCCTTTGTCAGCTCCTTGCTCCCAGATCCCTGGTGCTCTCTGGCCTGTAGGAAGCTGGAATCACGCCTAAAAAGTACATTCCAGACACTGGGAGGTGTGTGCCTGTGGCTTTGTGTGAGTAAGGCGTGAAAAATGGTCTCTGGTCATGGGCAGGGACACTTTGCGAGATATATCACTTTGTGAGTTGCCTGGGCTGCAGCTTGACTAACTCTCCTGTGTAGTGTCTGCCCTCCACATTTATGGATGATGCGACAGTGTGTGCCATGGACCTCCATCAGAATAAGAGGCTCTGAGTGGAGTTTGTCAGGGCCTCTGCTTTTTCCACCAATTCTCTTATCTGGAAACCTCCTACCCAGGGCCTAGATTGAGAAAAGGCCAGAAAGCAGCTCTGAAAGGCTAACAGAACAAGTAGAGATCACCAAGTTTGTGTACCCAAATCTTATTCTTTTTTTTCATCATCCACCCATTGAGGTTTAATTCAGAGCTATTCTTAGAAAAAACACAAATTGACTATAAGATTGATAACCTACATTCAAAATTCAAAGCAAATGTTGCAAATTCCCAATCTGGCAAGAGTAAGGAAGAGGGGTTGGAAAGATAACAGAAGCAAGAAATGTTTGCTAGAAGCTAATCGGAGATGAAGCAGCTGCAAAACTCTGGATTTCGACGTGGACAGTTAGGAAACACCACAGTCTGGACCAGTCAGTGTGGGGACACTGGGTCCTACGAGGGTCCTTCAGTTCTAACTAAGCATGATACGGTTTAACAGCCCAGTGTCCCTGTTACGTTCAATTCTGTTCAGCACATTGGGAAGTATGCCGTGTATTTCAGAATATTCTGTCTTTACAATGGCTAAAATATTTTGTTCTTATTCAGGATTTAAAGGACTCGATTTCATTTAGCTCAAAAATATGTCTGCATGTAAGAAAAATAAGGCTTTTCACTAATAATCCTGGTGAATGTGGATGGTGCTACACCACCCTTATTCTGCCTCCTTCTGGTTACGTCCCAGATCTCTTTTCCTTTCTCTCTCTTTTCCTGACCTCTTAATGGGCGTATTCTGCACAATTCTAACCTTGCTATATGTTTAATCTTTCTACAATCTGACCAATTACTCCCTGAGCCCTAATGACTCCAAAAGCTTGTGTCTCCAGCCTCCAACTTCGGATTAAACGACCTTCAGCCTGATGTCCTCCCACCTTAGAGTCCACACGCCCCAAACCCAAATCCTCACTTCCCTGGCAAACCTCTATCCTCTTCTGCATTCCTCATTTCAGTGAACGGTCTCACCATCACCCAGTCCTGGGAGTTGGCTTTGGCGTCTTCCCCTTTTGTAACTTCTCACTTCTGGCTCCTCCCTCCTCTGCGGCAGCTCAGACCCTCATCTATCCCCGCCCTGGGCCATGTGTATCCCTGTTTCCAGTTTTCCACCTCCAATCTGTCCCCCTCATATCTGCCCCCAGTCCTTCGGAGGTGCTTCCTCTTCCTCACGCTTTCTCCTCAGAGGCCTCTGTCCACACCCGCACTATTCAATACAGTAGCCACTAGCCAGATGCACTGTTAAAGTTAATTTAAATTAAAGTTAAATAAAATTTAAAACTCAGCTCCTCAATCATATTAGCCACTTTTTGAGTACTCAGTAGCCACATGTGGCTAGTGGCTACCATATTGGATAACACAGATTGTAGAATATTTCCATCGTTGCAGAAAATTCTGTTGGACAGTGCCGGTCCACACTGTTCTTTCATTTTTAGCATCTTTCTTTCCCTCTCCTCTCTGAATCCTCCCAAAGAGTCACAAAGAAGTTTCCTTACAGCCCAAACCTCGTCTTAAGCAGCACAGTGCCTAGTCCTTCTGAGAATGTATAAGAACACATTAGAACTCCTTTGACCGCAGCAGACAGGCACACAACTCCAACTAATTTAAACGAAAAAGGGAATGTGTCAGCTCTTGTAACTGAAAATTTCAGCAACAGCTCCCGTCACAGCTACACCCAGGAGTTCATGTAATCTCAGAACTCTTTTCAGGCTCTAATCTCTGCTTCTCTGTGTGGCTGGCTTCATTCTCTTCTGTGCGCATTTCTTCCTCCCCACGCCCAGGGAAGATGGCCAGGAGCTGTTCCAGCTCACAATGTCCACATTGTTCATGATCCCAAGAGAAGAGAGACCCTTGATTTCTGCGTTCACATAACAGATCTAAAATATCTGGGTCTGTATGGGCCATGGACCCTGAATTAGCAATTATGGCCAGGAGGAGAGAATACACTGATTTGCCTGGCCTGGTCACGCACTGACCCCAGTGGTGGGTCAGAACACCCAAGCCATATTTAATGGACTCCACATGGAAAATCTTCTATTACCACATGAAGACAAGGACTGGATATCAGACAACAACAGATTTCACTACTCAATTCTGCTCAGAACCTTTCTCACGGTCTCCGTTTAAGTCATCTTCCTGATGCCTGGAGAAGCATCTAAACAGATGCTCAACAAAGAGTTGATACATTAATGGATAGATAAATAAATCAAGGGGTGGATGGGTGGGTGAGTGCAGGGATGAATGAATGGATGGAAGGATGGATACACACATGCTTAGCTAACACTGTGGAGAAGGCAAGAGGAGAGAACCAGGTCCCAGAGCTCAAGGGGCTCACACTCATGCCCAGCGGAAGCACCACTTCCTGGCTGCTGGTCTAGGATCCCCTTGAGGATTGGTCCAGCCCTGCCAGACGGGGGCTTCTTGAGAGCATCTCTGCACCCCTCACAGCCCCTGGCAGAGTACTGAGTACCGACCAGGGCTGGCTAGTGGGCTACATGTCTGGCAGCGGCTCTGTGCATCTTTTGTTTTAGAGGGACAGTAAGACAGGAGCTGGCCAGTCATGCAGTATTATTCCGGTGTCTGAGGCAGCAACTCTCCCAGGATTTCTGGTCGAAGACACTATGCATTCACCATCCTTATGCAAGCCCTTCACAATTGAAAACATGTGTGAGATAATATAAAATATATATTGGTCTCTGTCCCCAATTTCTGACACAGGGCTCCTGAAACCCTTGTAATTTCCCAAGAGATAAGAACACTTGGAGCATCTCTTGTTCTAATACTGGTCGTTGGCCTCTGTTCCTGACACAGGGCTCCTGAAACCCGTGTAATTTCCTGGGTGATAGGAGTGTCTTTTGTTCTAGAGGGGCAAGTCTGGGTGGGCTCCCAGATGGCCCCTGGATGAAGGCTGGTCACTGGAAAGACCGAGCCATGATTAGAAGCTTGGAATTTTTAGCCCCACCCTTCATTCTCTTGAGAAGGGAGAGAAGCTGAAGATGGACTTAATAATTGGCCATGCTTACATGATGAAGCTTCCATAAAATCCCAATAATACAGGGTTTGGGGAGCTTCCAGGTGGGCGAACACACCCACACCGGGAGGAGGATGCACCCCATCTCCATGGGGATAGAAGCTCCTGCCCTCCAGACCCTCGCAGACCTCATCCTGTGTGTCTCTTCATCTGGCTGTTCATCTATAGCCTTTATCATATCCTTTAATAAAGTGGTAAGTATAAGTGAGTGTTTCCCTGAGTTCTGTGGGCTGCTCTAAAAAATTAATCAAACCCGGGGAGGAAGTCATGGGAAACTCCATCCACTGTTGGTCAGTCAGAAGCACAGGTGACAACCTGGACTTGCAACTGGCATCCGAACTGGGGTTGGGAGGTCAGTCTTGTAGGATGGAGCCCTTGACCTGTGGGAACTGAGGCTGTCTCCAGGTAGATAGTGTCAGAAGTGAGTTGAATTGTAAGACACCTGGCTGCTGTTGGAGACTTGCTTGTTAGGTGGGGGGAAAATCCCCACACATTTGGTGACCGGAAGTGTCAGAAATAAGTGTTCTATGTAAAAGAACAGGAGACCCACAGGATAAAGACCCACAGTAGAGAAGAACTGAGTTTTCCCCTACCTGGGAAAAAGAGTTTTTCCTATCAACATGTTTTTTTAAGAAAGTCCAAGCCAAAAAAATCCACATAATTGATGCTCCCAGCAGACAGCAGCAGAGCGGGTGCCTTCTTCTTGTGCAAAAGGATGTGTGGGTTTTGGCCCAAAGTCCAGCTCCCGGGAAACAGTAGGTGTGTCTTCCATCCAGAAGCTCTTGTTTCTGGCACGGCTGCAGGCACTGTCTAGTAAACTGAAGAATTAATCCTGGGAAGTAATTAGCACTGCTGGGAGTGGCTGGGGTGTGGGCCGTGTGTTGTCAACAACGTCGCCATGCTGGTGGCCTTGGGCAGCAGCACTAAGAAGTCTAAACGGCTCAGTCAGGCAACCAGGGCCGAGCAGTGTTTTGTTTTGCTCTGTTTTAATTTCCATCCCTTTAACCTCTGGTTTAAAATAGCCTCTCTGAAGTCAACAGTCATATTTCTTCCCTGGTTTGTTCGTTCTTTTTCCATCCTTCAATCGCATCTTTTTCTGTGCACGTGTTCATTAAGGAACAAAAATTCGCTAGGCTTCTAGAGGACGTATTTCAGCCTCAATAGAGTCACCCGCCTGGAGGCGTGCACACCCAGAGACGCTCCTGCAGACGACAGGGCCCAGGTCTGCAGGGGAGGTGCCCCCCGACACACACCGCCGCCTCTGCCAACCTGATCTCCTTCTGTTTCCATGAGGCACTTGTGCTCTGATGGGGCGGCCCGCTCTCAGGGTTTGGCTATTGCAAGATTTGCTGAGTCTTGCTTTCTGGAGTTGACCTTTCCTACAAAGCATGTGCCGTGCACAGGGCTGCCCAGGCATTTGGAAGAAGAGAGTCCTCAGGAAGCCAGGGTACAGCCTCTTTCCTTCCTGCCTTCTCTCCCCAGGATGAGGCAGGGTAGGGACCATCCCACAGGGACAGTCTCCTGCCTGGATCCTCAGGGATTCAGCGTCGAAACTGGGAGTTGAACTTGGAAGATGGGCTCAGAGTAGCTGCCTGGGCCTCTCACACCTGGGGGAGGAACCAGGTCTATTTAACACTCCTAGTTTACAGCTCCTGCTTGGCTGGGTCCAGGCTCTTAGGGACCTCGGGAAAGTCACTTTCAACTCTCTGAGCCTCTGTTTCCTCACCTGTAAAGTTAAGATTGCACTGGGGCAGGCTGATTGCCGAAACAAACAACCCCAAAATCGTAGTGCCGTAATCCAGAAGCTTCTTCCTCTCTCTTGGCCACCGTGGGAGTGGGCCTCCAGGAAGGAGCTCTGCTCCGTGACCCCGACAGGAACCAAGGCTCCTTCCACGGTGTGTCTCTGACACATGGTCCTCGTCCTGCCCTGACAAGGACAGGGGACGAGAGGGAGAAGAAGGCAGCCCTGCTCACAACCACGTAGGGCTGTGGGGGACCCGAATCACTCCCACGGCCCCAGCTAGAATCATGCGGGACTGGGGTGTGTTGTCCCACTGTGGAACCCAAGAAAGAGGGGGACACAGACATGGGGAGTACCAGTGGCCTCTGCCAGAGAGACAACAATAAGACGTTCCTCCCCAGGCTGCCCGTGAGGGTTAAATGTAAGATGCTGTGGCTCTCCCAGCACAGGGCCTGGCCCCGGAGACGTGGAGATACTGTTATTTTTCTTCTCTTTCCCCTACCAATTATTCCCTTGAGGTTTATGCAAATGGCAGCCCAAGGCAAGGAATTAAGTGCATGTCCCTCACCTCTGAAGCTACTTATTTCCTTGTTTCCTCGCAGTGTAGCATTTCATTAGACCTTCCAGATAGGGAAGAGCAGGCAGATTAGAAGTCGGATAGTGTAGAAGCCTGCTTCATGGGTTTCGGGGACGGCTGGAGCTTCAAAGCTATTTGGCATTTCCACTGCCTAAAGGAGCAGATGTGTTTTAATAAATGGCCGCCTAATTTTCCTCGAAGGAATTGCTTCTTGGATGTGCCGCCCCCGAGGGCGCACTGGCTGTTCCCTCTCAGTGCTCCTGGAGCCGGTGCGTTATGAGAAGATGCTTGGGGCCAGGAGCCCATCCAGTCTACCTACCCCACACTCATGATGTGACCCCAGCGAGCTCTCCAGAACCCTGTGGAGGGCACTGGACAGGGGAGAGGAGTGGGATATATGGGTCTTGACCACAGTTCCAAGGAAGAGGATTTGTCCAACCAGCCTGACCTGTCCCTTCCCGGCGGCCACGGGCAGAAGTGGTTCCCACTTTAAGATCAGGGCAGATTCATTTCTTCACTGGCCTTGACTGACATAGCCCACCAACAGGTGTGGGCGGCCGGGAGGGGACAATGGAAGTCCCCCATCCGGGATTTCTCTGCCTATGGGAGCCACGCTGACATGGAATTGCAGCATTCACTCATTTATTCACTCATTCATTCATTCTTTACTGAGTGCCTGCAAGGGGCCAGGCAGTCTGAGCCATGATCCAGCAGTGAATAGAACTGGTGGTCGGAGGGCATGGTGGCTGAGAGCCACACTGCCTGGGTTTGAATCCTGGCTCTGCCACTTCCTAGCTGGGTGACCTTGGGCAAGGTGCTTGGCCTGTCTGTGCCCCTGCTTCCTCATCTGGAAAAGGGAGATGGCCAACGTAATAGCTGATTGTTATGTGGATTAAATGAATCAATATCTGTAAGCACTGCCTTTATAGAACTTACATTCCAGTGTGAAGGAGACAGAGAAATCTAAGTAAATTATGTAGTCTAAAAGAAGGCAATAAGAGCTACCGAAAAATGAAACAGGAAAAGAACTTGGCATTTTAAAATAAGCTGGTTAGAGAAAGTCTCACTGAGAAGGTAACATTTAAGAAGAGACCTAAAGGAAAGCAGAGTCCTAGCCCTGGGGCTAACTGGGGAAGAGTGGGGCAGGTGGAGGAGGAGTAGCATGTGCAAAGATCCTGGGGTAGGAGGGGCCTAAGGTGCTGGAAGAGCAGCAAGGAGGCCAGTGTGCTAGAGCAGAGCTGTCGGTAGTTGGGGTGGGGGAGATAAAGTAAGAGAGGGAAGTGGGCCGCAGGCTTCACAGACCTTGTAAGGGTTTGGCTTTTTCTCAGGGTGAGATGCAGGCCGTTGCAGGGACTTGAGCAGAAGAGAAAGATGGTCTGACTCAGGTTTCATCAGGATCACTCAAGCTGCTGTGTGGAGAATACACTGAGTGAGGGTAGGAGATGAAGGAGGCAGCTGAGCTGAGAGGCTCTGGCAGAAACCCAGGTGAGAGACGACGGCGGCTCAGACCAGGGTGGCCAGGATGGAGATGGGGAGAAGTGATGGGGTCAGGAGGTAACTCAAAGCCATCAATCAAGGCGGTTGGATATATAAGAAGCATTGTGAGTTGGAGGCAAAGGATCTGCAGGGCCAGGCTGGCAGGGAGCTTGAGTCCAGAAGTGAGGCCCAGAGGGGATGTGGAAAGAGCACAAATACAAGAGATCTCCTCGTGGCACCACCACTTCCTCCGTTTGTGGCCCCGAACAAGCCACCTAATCTCGGAGTTGGTTCCCCCTCTGTAAAACAGACGCAGGGCTAGGACTCACTTACGTGGCTTGAAGAGTGAAGGCATGCTGCAGGTGTTCGATAAATGCTCCTTGCCTCTCCTCCCCGGTGTCTCCTTGCAGCTGGGTGAGGAAGGGTCAGCACAACAGGGGGGTCCCCTGATCAGGAGGCTGAGGCCAGCAAAGGCTCAGGGGTGTAGAAAGTGATGCCCATGCAGGCACAGGGGGTGTTGGCACCTGTGTCTCTGCTTCACGGTGAGAGTCACCAGGTACTTCCCGTGGGTGGGCAGCCCTGAAGGCTGTGGGGTGAGCGTGCTGCTCCTGGGGACAGGTCATTTTCTGGGCAGCCAGGGAGTGCGTGCCAGGTCAGGCCTTTTCTCTGGCTTGAGCTATACTGAGCTCCTTTTATTCTGGCCGCAGAAGTCCATCCTGGTGGTGCCAGGCTGGTATCTGACACCAGAGTCCCCCCAGCCTCAGGCAGGGACCCCCCCCAACTTCCTCCCCATCCAAGCCCAGACCTCGGCAGCATTCTTTGTTGAACCCCAGACAGTGGGGTATCAGCCCTGCTCTGGTGCCGCTACAGGCCAGCCCTCTGTTAATGGACCGCTTGTGCCTGCAGACTGGGCTGGGCAGAGCCAGGAACAGATGGTCATCTCACTCCCTCTCCAGGGGCCTCTGCAGCTGAGATCTGGCCCACAGACAGCTGAGCTCTGCAGCACCCGTTCAGTGGCCCGGACCCCGTCATCCCCATTTGTCCTCGGGATGCCCACTCCTTTGCCCTCAGTAGACCCTGGGACTGAGCCCCCGTAGAGCTGGGGTCTACACAAATGTGACTGGGGGTAAAGTAGGATGGGTGTAAGTAGGGTTTCCACCCGGGCAGCCGATGGGGAGTGCCCGATGCTGAGTGTTTTCAGAGCTTAGTACGTGACCAGGCACATGGGACCCTGCAGAACAAGGGCTGGCAGAGAGCGGGACCAAAAGGTAGAGCAGCAGAGTAACCTGGCGTCGTCAGGAAGGCTTCCTTGTGGAGACCAGAACTGAGCTGGAGGAGGACTGAATCAGCTACTGCAGGATGTTTGATGTGACCATTCCTGTTGTCCTGGAGTCTCAGATGAGGTACAAGGTTGAGCGTGAAATGTGCTCAGGAACCCCACGTTAAAAGGGGAGCTAGGTAGCCCCAGGACACCCCCAACCTCCCCCAGCCCCAAAATTTAAAAAAAGCTTGTGATGACTACAGGAAATATACTTCCTGAGAAGAGCGTTATCCTAGGGAAGGGTGCTGAGGCTTTTCCCTCCCCTCCTGGGGACGTACCCCCCACCCCCACCAGCCATCAACCCAAGCCTTTCCTCCGCGGGACCTGGTGCTGCCCTGAGACTGGAGCATTTGGGAGGATGTAACCAGACACCAGCACTGTGCCTGACTCTGCAAGACCAGAGGTGGCCAGTCAAGGTAACGTCCCGGTCATGTTTCCAGAGTAGACAATGCACAAGGGAGTCAGATTTGAGCTGTCTTGGGAGAGCCCACCCAGCAGGGGGTGAGCTGTCGGAGCCCTTCAGGGAGCACACTGAACACAGCCAGCCCATCCGGGCAGCTCCAGCGAAAGAACTCACAACAGTGCCCACTGGGTCTCCGCCACCCAGAGGCCATCTCTGCAGGCTTGCGGTGCTCTGGTCACATGTTGCCTCTGTCCTCTCAGCCTCCCTCCTGGGCACTCTGGGGAAGCCAGAAGCAGCTGTTAGTGAGTGACAAAGAGGCAGCACCCGGAGAGTGTCACATCCCACCCACCCCACCGCCATTACAGGATGCTGAGCCTGGGTCATCGGGAGCTGGGCCGAGGGGAGAAACTTTGAACTGGCTATGAGATCAAAGTTCTGATAAAAGATTGGACTTAGCTAAGGAGAAGCGAGATTGTTTTTAGAGTTGACCTTGCCAATGACTAGGTGTGTGACCACATAGGCTACTTGAACCCCTCCGTGCTTCAGTTAAACATTCTAAGCACCCCCCTCATCGGTTTGTTCTGAGGACTAAAAAGGCTGATGCGTGGACAGCCCTCAGTACGATGCCAGGCACACAGTAAATGCTCAGGAAGCATCAGCTCTCAGTAGTAGAAGTAGCAGCAGCAACAGTAATAACAGTAGAAGTAGCACCCAAAAGTGACCAAAAAAAAAAGCAGTTTGGGTCCAACAGGGTAGACTTGAAGGGAAGTAGTAGGAGAAAAAGAAATCTGTTTGCTACTGATTGATATCCCACTGAGTTCAACCTATTTAATAAGCCCATTACACGATTATCATTTCACAGGATCTGTAATAAAAAGAGCAGTGCTGAGTGCAGGGGTGGGCGGGGGGGAGACCTGGAGCAGCTATCCCTGCTGCCTGAATGGTCCAGGAAGGCTTCTGGGAAGAGGTGGCACAGAATAAGGCCTCAAGCCATGCAGAGGTGGAGATACACCACTGGGAGAAGAAAGTAGTCTCAGGACCCTTGTACATGTCTTGTCCTTTTTGCTTATGCTGCAGCCCTGGGGACAGTTCAGCCCAGTAAACATCAGTGAGCCCCTCCGTTATGCCCAGCCTGGGGTGGGGGGCACTGGGACAGTGAGAGGAGGACACAGGCTCTGTGCTCAGGGAGCTGCCAGCCTTGTGGGATGAGAAGACAAAAATCGTAGCGTGTCGGGCTTCCCTGGTGGCACAGGGGTTGAGAGTCTGCCTGCCGATGCAGGGGACACGGGTTCGTGCCCCGGTCCGGGAGGATCCCACATGCCGCGGAGCGGCTAGGCCCGTGAGCCATGGCCGTTGAGCCTGCGCGTCCGGAGCCTGTGCTCCGCAGCGGGAGAGGCCACAGCAGTGAGAGGCCCGCGTACCGCAAAAAAAACAAAAGAAAACCGTAGCATGTCAAGCGAATGTGGCTCCTGGTGAGATAGAGGGATTCAGGGATGCTGTAGGGTTCAGAGGAGGAGAACTTAGCCCAGGATGGGCACTCTATACACACACACACACACACACACACATCCTTTCACCTCTGTCTTTTCCCCATAACTGTTTCTTCTTCTGGGCAGATGGTGGGGTTGCACTCCTCCACCTGCTTGAAGTTAGACATGGCCACGTGGCTTGCTTTGGCCAATGACATGAGAGCAGGAAGGACGCATGTCCCTTTCAAGGGACAGCTTTAAGAGCCAGTGTGTGTGATTCCCCAAACCCTCTTTTCCGCTGCCATCGTGGCCAGCAGAGCCCAGGTGAGGGGCGCTCTCTCAGCCTGGGTCCTGAAGAAGGATGACCCCAGGTGACCAGTGGTGAACGGGTAGCATGAGTGAAAAGCACACAGTTGCAGTTAAGCCACTGAGATTGGCTGTTTATCATCGTAGCCTAACTCACTTATCCAGGTGAATGCAAACGTAAAATTTTTAAGTGGCCCAAATAGAAAACTAACCCTGGGAGAATCTTCTCTGAGCCCTGCAGCCTTTCCTTCGTTGGAGCCCCCTTGCCCTGGGAATGGCAGGTCTGGATCCCAGTTCCATCTCTGCCCTAACGCTCTGTGCCTCGGGTAACACTGTTGTCCAAGGGGGTTTCTGACCACAGAGAGGCTGTGAGAGTCCAGCACTGTGGGCATACGGTCTTCGGGGACTTGGGGGTTAGGGAACAGCCAGCGGTCAGCCTGCATTCATCAGCTTCCCCGCCTTGAGCCCTGAGGGTCACGGTGAAGGTCAAACACAGAGTCAGAAGCAGAACAAACCCAGGGCAGGGGGAACGCAGAGGGAACATGGTGGTCCTTGCTGCTGGTGGGCATGGGGCCAGCAGTCCCAGGGTGCCCGACAGGGTGGAAGTGGCAGCCTAGAAGCCAAGTGTCCCTGCTTGGTTAATCTAAAAATAAACAGAAAAGCAACAAAAATCTATGTCTCAATTACTGCACACAAGCTGTTCAAACAGCCAGCTCTGCACTGGAGATGTGAACTTGTCAACAGAGGCTGCCTCGTTTGCATGCTTGGGTGGTGATAAAACACACGACCTCGAAACAGGCTGCCCTCTGGTTGGGTAGCTGTTTGGGGTTTTTTGTTTGTTTGTTTTTAATTTAATTTAATTAAAAATACAGACATAGAATTAAAGACAGTGAAAAGCTGAAGTAAGTACAACGAGATAGGGCAGCAGCTCCCAAAACGAAGGTAGAGGAGGCCCTGAGGTCTGAGATAAGCCAGGCCCTTGAGAGAGAGGTGAGCGGGGAGTGGCCGAAGCAGGGGACAAAATTCTCTCCAAAGTGGCCCAAAACACTCCTCCCCTCCCCTGTTGATCATGGAGGAAGCCCCAGTGAGCTGTGTGGGCCCTCAGCTCCCAAAGCCGAAGCAAAGGCTTTTTAGGGACCTCTCTCTCTTGGGGAGAGGGTGTTATAGCCCACGTCTGGGATGAGCTCAGTGGGCCGGATGCATGGCGGGCAAAGCTGAGACTTCCATCCTTGGCATTTATTTCCTCTCCCACATGCTCACCCTCACACTGTCCTAGCTCAAATACAGTCTGTTCTCTGAAATGAATGAAGCCCCAGGAAGCTGAGCTTCCCTGGGCTCCAGCCCAGACCAGCCACTCCCTCCCCTGAGCCCACGGGTGCTCATGCTTTTCTGTATCCTTACTGTGTGCTTTCCTCTTGACAGTGCCACTTTCCACGGAAGCCAGAACCTTGCCCCATCCCTGCCTGCTTTCAGGATCTTGCACAGAGCCAGGCATAATGAAGGCAAGAGGGGGTCAGTAAATTTGATACGACTTGACAAGGAAAGGGCAGAACATGTATTAATCAAGAGCATGCCTAAGAGGCTGCTTGGGAGGGAAAAGGGGGCAGAGTCCTGACTCGTGCAAGTGGAGCCCCGGAAGAGGAAGCAGGCTACCTCTTAATTTCCCAGGAAGGGGTTCTGGGTAAGCAGGAGCCCCCAGAGATGGAGAAGAGAGGGCAGCGTGCTCACGCCAGCGCCGGTGAAGGTGCCACAAATCTTGCTGCTGAAGTGGCTGTCGGTTCTGCATTCGCTCTGGACAGGGATTTTAATGTCCCCAGCCCTTGGGGCAATTCTGCCGCCATCAGCCCAGACACTACTTACTCAGTGAAAAAAAAAAGCAGCCGAGTCTTTCCCAAGGATGATAATATCCTGTCACAGGCAGTATGATCTGCCAGCCATGTGACGGCCGTTCCCTAATGTTTCCAAATAGACTTTTGAATAGACCCTTGTCTAGAAGAGAGCAAATTGCAAGAGCATTTTTGGCAGCCAAATAGAGAGCGAGTATTAGTCTTTCTTCTTCGCAACTCTTGCTGCTAGGTCTGGCTCCAGGCACCGAGTAGGATTCATCCATCAGCTTGGGTCACTGATGAACACCATTTGCTGTGAAGAGACATCTTGTTGAATTAGTCAATTCTGCAAGATTCGGAATAATCAGGCGTGCCAGAGGCAGCCTGCGAGAGAGCGGGAGGCCTGCTTAGAGAAGGGAAGTAACTGCAAAGTCTAGCTCCCAATTCTGCAATCGCGTGTTTGCAGGACCGGGGGAAAGCAGGCTCCAGACTCTAGTGTTTCCATACTCTGTGAAGCCACCAAGAACAGGGAGTCAGAAGGAGCAAAGATGGTTCCTCGTCATGATAACTCTGGGTAGTTGTCCTCTGTGCCGTCAAACCATACCCGCCCGCCATAGCTGCCTCATCGATCCCGGTGTTTACGAGCCCCTAATTTATACACATCTCCCTTCTTCCCTCAGTTTATGCTGGTATTATGCGGCCAACTGTCATTTCCAATATCTTTTTTATTTTTCATTATCACCATTATAATGATTTACACCAGTAGCAATAGCACAAATGCCTAGTCAATCTGTCCCATGAGAAAAGGCTCTGAATCATGTGTGCCTTTCTGAAAAAAAAAAATTACTGCATCAAAACCCACAGCCAGAATGTCTCAAAGTAAAGGTGCACACGGGAAGGGACAGAAGTGGGAGGCTTGCTCTTTTAATATTGTTCCTCTAACACGGGCACTGGATACCACCTTTCCGAGGCAGGGAGATTGCTTTCTGCGTTAGAAATTGGGCCCAGAAAAGGAATTGGTGGCGTTTTTCTGGAAACCTATCATCAGAAAAGCATTTTGAGACATTTGTCTTTTTAGGTCATGTATTAAGCCCTGTAATTATGGAATGTGGATTTTCTCCAAAATACCTCTGCCCCCCGGGGCCTTCCAAGGACCACAGTGCAGTGGCGAGCACTGTAGGAGCATCAGAGTGCCAGGGTCCTAGGGCCGACTCTGGTCCTGCTAATGGGCGGATCTTAGGCTGGTGTGTCTCAGGCTCTACCTGCATTCAGGGCCTCCCGGAGGATCTTGTGAAAACCGCAGATTTCAGCTCAGCAGTGCTGAGGCTGGGCCTGGGATTCTGCAGTCTAACAAGCCCCCAGGTGGTGCCAATGCTGCAGATCCACAGACTGCACTGGGTCAGGGGGTGCTGAGGCCACTATCCAGGCCCTGGTCTTCCTCCTCTCCTCTTCGTCTCCCCCACTTACAAAAGCCAGTGTCAACACCTCCCTGCCTACACCATTGGGATGTTGTGAGAAGGAAATGATGTGGTGCTTTTGAAGACGCTTGCGAAGGTTAAGCACTGTGGCCCTACAAGGTCACGCTGTTGTCGCCATGACCACCACTGGACCTTTAATGGAGGGGCTCCCTCCCTGCCCTCCCCTGAGCCAGTCCATTCACTGGTCTGGGGTCTGCTGGGCTGTGTCTCCCCCAAAACTTTGGATGAGCCCAGACCTAGGAAATACACGCAGGTTTAGCTGGTGGTGGAGAAAGCAGGTTCCCTGTCTTCCTTTGAAGGTAAAGATGACACCCTCAAGCCCTCTGTAACAGAGATTGATGCCACCTGGGGAAGGGAAGCGGAGGTCAGGTGTCACTGCCCTGGTTTCTAATCTGAGCTATCGCATCCCTGACTCCCTTCTCCCCCCAGCCTGGAGGGCCTGGTAGAAGCTGCTTGGTTGGGTCCAGATCTTGGAGCTGCAGCAGGTCTTGTTGGAACCTGCCGGCAGCTAAGCAGCGGGGCTGGGATGAGCCACCGCAGCCTGACACCTGGACTGGGAAGGCTTCACACTTACCCTGCTGAGTGAGTGACCAGTGACAGCTGGGCGGGGGGCGGGGGCGGGTGGTATTCACAGGAGGACGGTAGTCCCTCCTAGATGCCCAAAACAGGTGGAAGGGAAAGGCCCTTTCAGAGCAGGGGTGAAATATGACAGCAGTGGCTGTGTTCAGTTCACTGGGGCCTCGGTATTTAAGGAAAGGAGCTAACAATAAAACCACACCTAGGTCACTCTTCTGGCTGAGAACAGGAAGAGGCTGGTGTCAGCCTGTGACTGTTCCAGAGCTTCCTTGGCTTCTGAGCTGGTCCAAAGGATTTGGAACAGGGCCCTGGGTCCAGTCTGGCACCTACACATGGCCCCCACTACCCAAACATTTTATATCCACTTGGAGGTGCTGAACACCTGCTCCCCGCTGAGGAATACCTCCCCCCAGGAGCGGGAACTGGACTGGATGAGACGGATGAGGAAATCTGTAAGGAGCCCGCGCTTTCAGGGCCAGACCTGAGAGGGTGGCCTCCTTGCTTTTTTCACCCTGGGCGCCTCTCTTGCCTCAGAGTGTGTTCCGAGCTGGAAAGGGCTTGCCACTTTGATCTGGGAGCATTTCCTGTGTCCCGTGCCCGGGTGCCCAGCCTGTGCCGGATCAGCTCCATGGAGAAAACAGAGGGGGGTCCTGCCTTTAGGGAGCACACCCTTGAGGAGTGGCACTCACTGGGGCGGTGGAACGTGCCAGCCCATCGCTGGGTCGTTGGCCTGCCTCTGGAGCTCAGAGAAGAAAGGGCTGGTCAGAGGATGCCTTCTACAGGAGGGGCTGGGGCAGGCCCACCCCCGAGCCTCAGCCAGAATCAAGTCATCCAAGTCAGTGGGGTCTCGGTGGGGACGGGGGTCGGTGGGAGCTGAGGCAGCCCCAGGAAGCCAGGAGGCATTTCCGAGGGGTGCCGCCAGCTCCTGCTGACATCTGTGCCAAGTCAGGGCCAAGCCGGCTTCTCCAGAAGCACCTGTAGAATTCTTTTGTATTTCATTTGCCAAGACGGTGTTCCGGCTGCTGTTGCTTATTTTGCTCCAGAAGAAAGGCTAAAAGATGCAGAGAGGGAAACGAAAATAAGAGAGCTGGGCACCAACTGTTGCAGCCAACTGGGCAGTGTGTCTCCCCCAGATGAGGCAATCACACGTTTTCCTACGGGGCCGGACGGGCCATGGCTCATCCCTCAGCCTCCTGTCCGGAGGCAGTGCGGGCTCCCCACTGGCCTGTGGATTAATCACGCCTTCAGGTCCTTACAGCCAGCGCCCACTCCTCCGCGTGCCTTACTGATAGGAAGGAGGGAAGGGTCATTGGTCACCTGTGGTCCCCGGTACAGCGTGTGCACACGGGGCATGTCAATAGTGGGGGGCACGGAGCGCGTCCTGCAGCGAGTCCAAGGCTGCACAGCATGCCGGTCCTCGAGCACGGGGCCTCAGGAGTGTCGTGGGCTCCTGGACAATGGCCCCTGGGCCCCAGCCCCACATGGACAATACAAAGGAAAGGACTGTGACAGTCACAGTACTTAATTATTTATTCATGCATTATTCATGTTGAGGCAAGTCTGTGGGGCAGGATGCTGACCTGGTATCCAGCAAGTGTACATGAGACTGAATTACAGAGATACAGCCCCGGCAGCAGGGCTGAGCCTGGTGTCTGCTAGTTGCCCTCCTTCAGGCCATCCTCAGGCCCTGGACTTGGCATCCATCATGGCACCCCTGAGCCTCAGGCAGAAGCCCATCCATCAAGGCAGGCTGTAGGGTTTGCAGTAGGAGAGCCCCTAGGTCACAGATGTTCAGCTGAGGATGACCTTCCTTCCCGCCCAGTGTGTTGTCTCCCAGTGGCCCCGGGTGACAGAGCACCCTGCAAGGTCCTGGCTGTTCCCCCAGCACAGGGGGTCTCAGGGAGTCTGTGAGACACAGACTCACCCAGCTTCGTAGTTCACAGCCTCCTTTGTCCTCATCCCAGAAACTTGCCAGGTTGCTTTGGCCTTGGAGTCGCAGGCCTATCCTTTTCTGCCCTGTAACTCAGATCTGCTCGTTACCCAGGGCTAGGGCTTTTCCCCGTGTGCAGAGGGCTCACAGGATTTACAGTTTGGTCCTCACAGAGGCCCTGGGGGCGGGTAGAGCTGTCCATCCCTGCTTTCCAGATGAATAACCTGCAGCCCCCGAGTTCCTGGGGCTAGTAAGGGGTGGTGCTGGGGGTCAAACTTAACCCTCTTGACTCTCTACCCGGCTCTCTTTCCACTGCCCAGGGGCCCCGGGTTGAGTCCTGGAGTGGTCACTGAGGGCTGAGCTGGCAGAGCAGAGGGGCCAGGCCCAGCACTTGGACTCAGGCAGATAGTTAGGTATGGCTTCCCCGAACAGAGCAAGGAGTGTGGGCCCCTTTGCAGAGAGGCCTCGGAATGCAACAGCTCGATGGCCAGCCTGTGCACAGGGCCAGAGAGGTGCCGAACACCAGGGGCCTGCCCAGCTCTCGGGGTCGGACAGGAGCATTGAGCATGGAAGGGTTCAACTCTATGCATGTTTTCCAAAGTCTGAACTGGACCTTAAACTAGGCACCGACTGGGGTGGAGCCCATATTTCCCCGCGGGGAAGGACGCACAGGGTAGGCTCCATAGTT
This sequence comes from Neophocaena asiaeorientalis asiaeorientalis, assembly GCF_003031525.2. Lineage (NCBI taxonomy): Eukaryota > Metazoa > Chordata > Mammalia > Artiodactyla > Phocoenidae > Neophocaena > Neophocaena asiaeorientalis. The sequence goes on from NW_020173656.1 coordinate 5,375,646, forward strand.
CCAGACTATTTCTTATACAACTCCAAAGTGGAGACATTAACTTTTCTATCATTATAGAGGTAACCTAACCACAGCATAGAAAATGTAAAAATAAAATGAACAACACCTAAAACTTTGGATCAAATTCCAGACAGGTGGAATTACTCCTTTTCAAGCAGCTGCAGCGAAACTAAGACAAGGGAGGATGGGTGCAGAGTGGAGGCCCCAGACATGCTTTCTATCTGGGCATCAGGAGCACGGAGAAGGAGAGAGGCAGGGAGATAAGGGTTCCAGGGACAGGCAGTGGGCGGAGGTTCGGGATAAGAGCTGGAAGTCAGGGGCTGGGGCAGTTTTGTCATTTGGTTTTCCTCCCAGTTAGCAACCCGGCCGACTCCTCCAAGGGAATCGAAAGAGCCTGGGGACCGGGTGGTCCCTCCTGTGTCCCTACACACCTGGTGCTCTAGTGGTGCTGGCCACATTGAGGAATTGTCCCCAGTGCCCAGCAGGCAGGGAAGCCGACTTCCAACTTCCATTCACTCCGGATGGAAGGGAAGCCCAAGGGTGGAGCTTGTGTGTGGAGGTCCCAGGCCAAGGCCCCTCCCAGGAGAGCATGCACCCTTTCTGGTGAGCAGGTGAGCCATCACGGGAGCTGGCACCTCATCCTGCAGGGTTGGAGGTGGCAAGAACAGACCCTCCACTCTCTCCTGGAGAGGAGCCCTGGACAAAGTAGGCCTTCCTCATGGGGCACGGAGATGCTACCGGGCACACCAGGGTGGCCTCTGTTAACACTTCCAAGGGATCATCTCGGCTTTGAGGTAGTTGGGCTTGACGGTCGCCATTCTCCCTGGAGCTGGTCAGTGTGGCCCTGCTGCGTTTCTGGGGTGCTGGGGGGACTCTGTCCTTAGGCTCAGGGCGTGCCCGTGTGTGTTGAGGCTTTGAACAGGGAGACGGGGGCAGGGCGGGGGGTGGGGGACGGGTGGAGTGCATTCACAGCAGCACTTTGGCCCATCAGGAGCATCTCAGAGTGACGTTCACCCCATTCTTCACATTTGCTGTGATTCTGTAGGCAGGGCCTCTGCTCCCTCCCCTCTCCCCAGGGGGAAGAGAGGTGTGTACAGAGGGAAGGGACTGGGAACCGGGGACTGGGACTGGCTTCCCGAGCGGAGCACTGGGCCCAGGCTCAGCCTCTCTGGATCCGGGTCGGGCTCTGAAAAGTGGAAACCCAGGTGTCTGCACAGGGGGCCACCAAGTAAGATGGTGGAGGTGCGTGCCTTTTAGGAACTGGGAGGCATGTGGCTTCAGGCACGGAAAAATGGGGCTCTCCCCGCCCCAGGGGTGTCCCCTCCTCTCTGTCAGCCCAGCATCCCTGGGACGGTGCAGAGGACAGCTCTCGTGGTGGAGAAACAGTTTTGCCGCTCAGGATCCCAGAGGCGAGAGCCAAGTCTCACACACAAAACTCCCACCTCTGGGCGACTTTTCAGATTTAACCCCGGACCTGCCCCAAAACATCTGTACCCTGGACCTCGGCCTGACCTGCCTCCACCCACGAATATAGAATTTTCTAGACCCTAGAGCTCTTTCTTCACACATGTGCATGGATTGAAAAGGTGCTGGCCACACACTAACCCCACCCAGGTGCGAGCCCTGGTTCCTGGTAAACAGCCCCACATGCTCGGGAATGGCTGCGGCCAGACTCCCTCCTCTCTTGGTGCCGGCCCCCGAGCCAGGCTCGGCCAGTTCATAGGTGGCCTACCAGGTGCGCGCCGTGACAAGGAAGCATTTCTACATGTTCTGTCTGTAATTGCTTGACCCGTCTCGTCTGAGATGCCTCGTGCGCCGGGGGCCTCCTCCCGCCCCAGTGACGCCTCTCCCGCCACCGCCCAGGATGCACGTGTGGGCACAGGGGCCACAGCCCAGCAGGAAGTACCGACATGGCCACCTCTGGTGCTGGCACTCTGCCGTCTCACCAGGGTACACCGGGCAGCACTCTCCTTCGTTCCGTTTGAAAAGGGGGTTAAACTGAGGAATGAAGTTGAACCCAAACCTGCCATGCAAATAGTTGACCCTTTTTTTGGATACACTTCGTGAGGCTGAGACCAGATTGTGTGGCCTCCAGCTGCCTGAGTTTCCATCTCCTCTAGGGCGTTTTCAGGAGACTTGAAGGGATGAGCAGCGGGGTGGGGACCCCCGGAGGTGCAGCTGCTGGGCCAGCTTTCCTGCCACGCACCGGGGCTGTGAGGAAGAGGGAACCACAGCGTGGTCCAGCGGGTGGCCCAGCCCAAGGCAGAGAGCTGCGAGGTATGACCACCCATCAGTGGTGTCCTTGGAGCCAAGCACACTCTGCCACTTCTGGGCACGTCTCAGGGGCCACCTGAATGCCAGCCCTCCTCATCTCCATCCCCACCAGCTGGAAGCAGATGGTTCCTTGACAATATGTGAGGCTGTGTTGTTTTGTAGGAATGTAGGGGCTGATTTCGTGTATCAGCCAGGCTAGACTAGGCTTTTAGGTAACAAACTGCCAATCTCAGTGCCTTAACACGATGAAGATTTATGTCCCAATCATGCCAAGTCCCGCGCTGAGGGAACAACCCTCTCCCGTCAGATCGCTGCACCAGCCGGGAGATGTGGCCTCTGAGGTCGCCACGGCAAGCAGAGAGAACCACAGGCTCACACAGGATGTTTATAAAGGGCCCCTCCCCACTTATTCTGTCTGCCTGAATTCAGAAGCATGATCCCAACCTAACTACAAGGGAGGCTGGACGGGTCTTCTGGGTGAGCAGAAAGAGGACACAGTGCTTTGAACTCTGAGCGTCATCTCGGCCCCACTTAGGATCCAACCTAGGGAAGCAGTCGCCCCTGGGGGGACTGGTAATTAACCAGAGCCCTGCCTAGGCAGCTGAATCTCAGGAGACCAGAGTCTAAGCTCTGCGGTCCAGCTGACCCTGGACACGTAGATTCTCCTTTCAGAGCTGTCTTTAGAGACTTCAGTTCTGATTTCCTAGAAAGGTAGGACATTAGCTAACTCCAGTGCCTACACAGAATTTCCAGCTGGAAGACTCAAGGTGTTTGTGTCTGAGGTTCTCCCTTTACACAAATGTATTTCTCCCTTCCTGAAACATTGAGCAATTAAGAAGGAATAAACATGTGTTTGTTCATTCAGCAAACATTACGTGAACACCCTTCTATGCCAGAGTCTGCTAGGTGCTAAGATTACAGAGACAATAAGCCTGGAGTTTACTCTCAAGGTAGTAAACGTACAACAGCCATCCATGGATGCTGGGATGATGGTGGGTACAGACATTCAGGGGGACAGAGGAGCGCCTCTCACCTGACCTGGGGTGGGGGTGAAGGTCAATGCAACCTCTGAGGAGAGTCAGTGCCTGAGTTGGGTCATAACTGACACACAGAACTTAGCCAGGGGGAGGGGGAAGCCAGTTCTGGCAGAGGAGCCAGGGGGACTTGTCCCCGAGGTGAGACAGGGTGCGACGCCCTCAGAAACTGTACAGCCTTTGGAATGGCCGGGCATCGTCTCTGGGGTGGGAAGAGTGAACAGTGATGCTAGAAAACTGAGCCATCCCAGATGCTCAAGTGTCCTCTGGGCCACCCTGAGGAGTCTGGATTGTATTCTGAAGGATAGGGTTTAAAGCAGGAGAGGAGAGGATGGTGACCAGACCTGTGCTTTAAAAAGCCATAAGGGCAAGGGTAAGCTGGGACAAAGTGAGAGAGTGGCATGGACATATATACACTACCAAACGTAAAATAGATAGCTAGTGGGAAGCAGCCGCATAGCACAGAGAGATCAGCTCGGTGCTTTGTGACCACCTAGAGGGGTGGGATGGGGAGGGAGACGCAAGAGATATGGGGACATATGTATATGTATAACTAATTCACTTTGTTATAAAGCAGAAACTAACACACCATTGTAAAGCAATTATACTCCAATAAAGATGTTAAAAAAAAAAAAAAGCCATAAGGGCAGTTGGTGGAGGATGGACAAGAAGGGTGAAGCTTGGGGCAGAGGACCGATTGGGATAATCCATGTGGGAGACACGATTTGGGATGGATGTGCAGATGGAGGGGGGCAGATCTGAAAAACAGCTAGAGCAACAGACGCAAAGACCCCACTGTGAAATATGGGATGGACATGGGGACATGCGGCTTTCTCAGAGAGAGGGAATTCCTGAGAATGCGTGTTTGGGCAAAGAACGATGAGTTTATTTAGGGACTACAAGGTTTAGGTACCTTCAGGGAGTAGGATAGTGGGCATGGTGCAAGGAAAGGGAGGGAGCTGGAAACGTGGCCTTGGGAGTCGTCAGTAAAGAGGTGAGAGCTGAATGAGGTCATCCAGGGAGAGCGTGTAGGGTGAGCAAAGGGGAGGAAGCAGGGGCCCTCCAGGAAGCGCTGAGAAAGAGGAGCCTGCAATGCAGACGGAGAAGGAGTAGCAGAGGAAGGAGAAAAAGTGACAGAGCACGACGTCACAGAAACCACAGAGAGGAGCTTTCCAGAAGGACATCAACCACGCCAAGTGGAGGGGGGGGTTCAAGGAAGACACGGCCATCAATGTCCCATTGAATGGAACGAGCAGGTCCTTCTTGACCTCGATGAGAACAACCCCCCAAGGAGTGGCCAGAGCGAGAGCCACATGGGAGCAGGTTGCAGTGTGACCTGGAGGAGGGAAGGTGACCAGAGCCAAGTGTAGACATCTCTCCCGAGAACCTGGCTCGGAAAAGTTTGTGAGGGTGATCAAAGGGATATTTATTTTTATTTTTATGATATTAATATTGAATAGATGAAAAAACAATTTTTGTGGCATTGTGTAAGCCGTGAAGCATAGTGATGAAATAAACAGTGAACCCACCATCCAACTTAAGAGGTTACGGTCAGCTCTGCGTCAGGTAGGCCTGCAGGCTGAGCCCAGGCCTCGGGGTCACGTGCCCAGCAAGAGGGGACAGTGCCGAGGGAAGGGACAGTGGCTGCCAGGGCCCCGCCAGCCACAACCCAGGTTGGGCTGAGCCTGGCTCTGGCTCTGTGGCGCTAGAAGTTGGCCACTAGTTCTGGATGTGCCAAGACCAGACTAGGATCAGGCTTAACAGAAGTTTTAAAAATAAACTGGTCAGTTTACTAGCCAACAATTCCGGAGTCCCCAGGCTGAGCTGGACTGGTGCGATAGGAAAGTGATCCAGGAGCTGTCCCTGACCTCCAGGAGCTCACACCCCAGACGGGAAGTGGGTGGAGAATGGAAAAGAGTCACAGATGACCACATCCCTTGTGCCTGAGCCGGGGCAGGGCTGGGGATGTGATGTGCAGGCAGGCCCCACACTCATCCTCATCGGTGCCCCGGCACTGCCTATGTTCTCCCATCTGCCTCTGCTTCTGCCTTGCTGAGGCCTCTCTGACTGAGACAGCATGTCCTGTATCTTTACATCCTTCCTGACTGAGGGTGGCTGGCAGGGAGCCAGGCAAGTCACTGTCGTGCTGAACAAAATATGATCCCCGACGATGCAGGAGGCCCTCGGAGTATCTGGTGTGTCTAGGTCTCCATGACAACACTGAGGGCCTTATGTTCGGATGTTCAGGAAAGTTGTGTGGGAGATCGTCTGGTTGACAGAGGCCAGGGAGCACGGGGGGCTCTGGTGCCAGCAAGGGATTTGTAGGTTATGAAAGAAAACTCTCAAGTCCCGGAGGCTTAACACCTTCTCAGACTTGAGTCGTATACTGAGCCGCGGTCTGGAGGCTGGAGATCCCGGCCACTTTCTCACCTTCTAGTTTTCTGACCTCAAGGGAATCACTTATTCTGAATGAACTCCCTGGTCCATAAAGTGGGGACGACCCTGCCACGTCACAGGCCACTCCAAGGATCAAATGAGATCTATGTCAAGGGCCTTGTTCACCACAGAGTGAGTGTACAGGCGTGGCTGCTCTCACCCCATCACAGGGTTGAGGAAAACGCAGCCTGGGGGGTCCCTGGGATCTTGTTTTCACAGTGGGGATGGAGGTATAAAATCCCGAGTCATAATTAGAAGGCGCACGTCTGCATCACGCAGGGCAACGTGGTGCTCCCGACCAGGAAGGATCACTTTAAACTGTGACTGGGTTCAAAGCGCATTGACTATACTTTTGCCACGTGATCCCGGACAAGTCATTTATTCCTCGTCTGTGATGGGGCTAATGATCCATGCTTTGTGGGCTTGCTGTGAATATGAAATGAGCTAACGTTTGAGAGCCCTTTCTTTGAGCATAGAGAAGGCGCTTAATGGATGCTGAAAGCCAGTGCTGTCCTCCTCGGGTCCTGGCAGGGCTGCCGTTGGTCTAAATCTCCCTTCTCTCCACTCTGTGCCAGCAGGTCCGGCCTCTGTTTCCACGTGAGGAGCAGCCGCGGCCCACCGAGATGTCCCGGCACCACAGCCGCTTCGAAAGAGATTACCGGGTGGGCTGGGACCGCCGCGAGTGGAGTGCCAACGGGACGCATGGGACCACCAGCATCTGCAGTGCCACCACCGGGGCAGGCGGCGGCACAGCCAGCAGCCTCAGCGCCCGGCCCGGCCTCCTGCCGCTACCCGGGGTGCCCTCCCGGCTGCCCACACCCGCCACGGCCCCCGCTCCCTGCACCACCGGCAGCAGCGAGGCCATCCCCAGCCTCGTGGCCAGCTCTGCCTCTGCCGTCACCACCAAGGTAAGACCTGCCTGGCACCGCTGTGAGCAGCAGCCGGGCAGAGGGGCCTGCTTCCCCCGCAGCCCGTCCCCTAGACGCCGCCTTCTCCAGAGCGTGGGCAGCCCTGGAGCTGCGCCGGGCACCTATTTAAGTTAACGTGCGCGTGGTTTTATTTTCCATGAAGCCTCTCTCTGTGACTAACATGGGAAGACAAGCAGGTGGCTGAGGCCCCGCGTTGTCCTCTGCCATGTTGATGAAGGGTACTTAGCCAGTGAAATGACCATGACACTCCCGGTTGGCAGTACGGGTTTCCTAACTAGGCGCCTGCAAACCAGGCAAGGCCCCTGGGGCACCGGTTACTTGGGTTTGGAAGAAGATCCTGAGCAGCAGTCAGTCCTAAATGGTCATAAATCTGCTACTTATTAACCAGTATTAGTACTGAGAACACTCACATCACTGTCTCCTCCAAGCCTCAGGCAGCCCCATGACATCAGTACTTTTGTCACCCGCCTCGCAGTTGAGTATATGGAGGCACACCGAGTCTCCGGAGCAGGTCCGAGGTGGGCCCTCCTCGGGGACCCAGGCCTCAGGGGTGTTAGTTCCAGGTCATTCCCCCTCTTCTGGAGGCAGCTAAGCCCGGGGATCGACAGCAGAAAGCAGTTTGTTTTACCAACCGCGATATCAAAATGAAAATGTCACCAAGGCTCCTGCTTAGATTCCGGACGAGCTGGGCCCCCTCGCACCGCTCAGAGCCCCTGAAGGGACAGGGGGACCCAGGCCGGTGGCAGGAAGCCCTTTCATTGCCGTCCTGTCTTCTGGGCCAGCAGGGGCTCTGCAGGCCACTTTGCCTCTGCCAGCCATTCAGAGCCGCCTCCTAGGGGGGTTCTCAGCATCTCAGGGCCAGTGTGCACACGCGCGCGTGTGTGTGTGTGTGTGTGTGTGTGTCTAGTCTTTTCTTTTCTGCTTTCATAAAAGTTGCGGGAGAAGTTAAAGGTCGGGGAGCCCCGGCCCCAGCCATTGTGAGGCGGCTGTGGTATTGGAAAGTCGTGCTCCAGGTGTGCCGCGCCTTTGTCTCGGTGATTTTCAAAACTCCCTTTCAGCCCCGCTCCCCATTAATAACTGCGAGTGCTGCTGGCGGAGGCCCGAGACAATGGAGCTATTGGAGGCCAGCTCGGAGCGCACTGACATCTCCTGCAGTGCCTTATTGATTTTATTTTCCTGTTATGAATACGCCGCCCCACTGAGGTGGGGAGGGAAGGGGAGAGGAGATGGAGGGTGATTTGGGCATGATACCCCAAGACCAGCCAAACACGCTCCTTCCCAGGCGCCAGCCCCCAGCACTTCTCTGAGGCGTTGACCTCTGCCCAGCGGACCCAGCCGGCTGCTCCGCCGGCCACATCCGGCAGCCGCTCAGCTAGGCCAGCTGTTGGCCATCTGGAGGATGGCAGCCTCTGGAGCTGACTGCTGGGGGCTCCAGGTGGAGAGAGAGGAGATGGACCTGGGAGCCCACTTGATGGTTTCTGCCCTCTCAAGGATGCAGGCCTTTTTAGGGACGGTGTCAGGCTGTGCCTCAGGGCTTTGGGCCCCGCCAGGCGAGGGAAGTGGCGAGGCCTCTCGGCGAGGGAAGTGGCGAGGCCTCTCGGCGAGGGCCCGCCCTGCCCGCGCAGCTCCTGCTTTGCTCCCAAGCAGCTCTAACTGGCTGGGCTCCAAACCACAGCACATGGGAGGAAAGGAACCCAGCGTCAGACAGAAAACAACAGCTGGGCAAGGACAGAGCTGAGCGGCTGGGAGGGGACAGGGGCTGAAAGTTCATGCCTGTGAGGACAGCCAGCTCCTCAGCACACCTGCCCCCAAGGCCACCTCCAGCCCAGTTTCACACCTGCAGGGGCTTGTCCCGTCAAGCAGAGGTGCCTGATTGCGCCTTGGATTCTTCGGGGTGCTCAGGAGAGTTGGGTGTGTGGAGGCAGGGAGGACAGCAGGCAGCAGTGTCTTCCATCCAGGGCGCTGTGGTTGAACTTGGGCCCTGGTGCCTTTCTTCCCTTCTGGCCTAGCTGCCGACCCCTCAGACGCCTGTCCCCAGCCTATTTGTCTAACCCTACACGAGGACCGCATCAAGCGACAGGCAGGCCAAACAGAGGTATCTGCGGTTTCCCTGGTCAACAAGTTGCGTCTTTTGAGCAGCCAAGGGCAGGCTCTTGCCCTCAGGGAGCTCACGGCCCAGAATATAATGAATCTGTGGCCTGGACAAATGACTTGAGAATGTCTCTCCCATTGAGGTTGTGGACAGAGGCAGCTTCATGGAGTGGATAAAGACAGACTTTGGAGCCAGACGGCCTAGATTTGAATTCTATTCTATCCCGTGCTTGCTGAGTGACCCTGGATGACTTACCGAACCTCTCTGGGCCTCACTTCTGTAACACGGGAGTAGGTGGTAGTACCTGCCGTCGGAGCTGTTGTGAGGATTGTGTGAGTTAAAACTTGTGTAAAGTGCTCAGAACAGAGCCAAGCCCGGCAAACAGTCCTATAGAGGTGCTATCGTCGTCACCATTGTCACAGTCACCCAGAGGAGGCCTATGGGACAAGGCCATGCCCCTGTAAGGAAAGGTGATCATTGCTGGCCTCACCAAGAGGGAAAGGTAAGTCTTCAGATAAGAAACAGGAGCTAGGCCCCAAGCAGGCGGGGAGAGGAATTGGGTTTGTGAGTGGTAGGGCTCAAGCTGACCTCGTGACATGACCAAGGTGACAAGACAGCAAGATGGGCTGGAGGGAACAGGGCATCTAGCGGGCCTCAAACTGAAACTGAGTCAGCACCACCTGGTGATAGATGACGGAGGGGAGGTGTGTTAAAGCCTTTGTCAGCCTTGGGCCCTTTCCTCCAAGAAAGCCCAGTATCTACACAGGGTCAAGGCCCCCCTCTGGTGGAAGACTGGGGGAGACAGCGAGCTGCATGGAAGCCAGGAGAGGGCTGTGTGTTCCTCTTCCTTTTGTGTGTTCCTGCTGCCCCGCGTCTAGTAAAGGCTGCTTGAATGTACTGGCCTGGCTTCCTCACTGAAGAGTCTAGTGCCCCATGTGAGCCCGAGCCACCCCTGAGGACGCAGGGAAAGGTCCGCAACAAGGTAACAAGTGTCAACACTGTCAGGCCTTAGCATCCCCAGTGGGCTGGGCGTGGAGCACGCTGAGTGTCACATGCTCTGGGGGCTGCGGGCATCTCCAGGGCGGGGGGCTGGCTATGCTCCCAGCAGCTAGTTACGCAAGTGATGACAAGTCTTTCTGTCACTGCTGCCTTCAGGCCTGAGTTGATCTTTTGGCTTCTTCCTTTTTCCGGGCCCTGAGGATTTCTTGCATGTTTTAGATGAAAGGCCAAAAGGCCAATTGGATGAGCACAGACTCCTGGGCCACTGAGGCATGAGGAGGGCCTGGCCAGATGCACCCACACACATACACACACACACACACACACACACACCCCACACACACACACACACACCCCACACACTCTGTCATTGCTCAGACCAATAAACTGCTTCCCTGGGGCCTAGATCAGCTCTTGATCCTCTAGGACACAAATTCCCAGAGCCCAAGAGGAGTAGAATAACCGTGCCACACAGCCCCTCTATTCTGTAGATCAGAAGAGTGAAACTTGGGACTTCCCTGGTGGTGCAGTGGTTAAGAATCTGCCTGCCAAGGCAGGGGACACGGGTTTGAGCCCTGGTCCGGGAAGATTCCCACGTGCTGCGGGGCAACTAAGCCCATGTGCCACAACTACTGAAGCCCACGTGCCTAGAGCCCGTGCTCCGCAACGAGAGAAGCCACCACAATGAGAAGCCCGTGCACCGCAAGGAAGAGTAGCCCCCACTCGCCGCAACTAGAGAAAGCCAGCGCAACAACAAAGACCCAACGCAGCCAAAAATGTAATTTATTTATTTATTTATTATTTTTAAAAAAGAAAAAAAACAGAACCTAATATTTAAAAAAAGAAGGGTGAGACCTGGAGAAAGAAAGACTTGCAGAGGTCACCCAGGGAGTGAGAAAGAACCAGGCTGGACTGGCTCCTTTCCCCACCCCAGGCTGCCTGGTATAGTGCATTCAGCATGGTAACCAATACTGCAGCATTGTTATAGTAACTTTTCCCATCCTCTCATCCACCTAGCTGGCAGCAAACACTGAATTTTGGCAAGAAAATGGGTATATATATATATACATCTTGTGTTTTACGCAGAAAAATTTAGGCCAAAGATTATGTCAATTCAACATGGCACAGCTGGTGAGAGCTTCAAGCCCTTGAGTCAAACAGAGCTGGGTTTGAATCTTACCTCTGCCATGTAGGAGCTGAGTAAGTCTCTAAGCCTCAGTTTCTTTGTCTATAAGATGGGAATGATAATAGTATGTTTCTCATGGAAATGTTGTGAGGATTGGTTAAATTAATATGTGTAGAAAAGCATAGAACAGTACCTCACTTGTTAAACACTCAATAAAAGTTAATTTTAAAAAGGTAAATCAGAGACCGGGTGCGACCAAATATCCATACATTTGGGGGAGACCAGTCCGCCTGTTGGGTGGAGCCAGTAGGCTAAAGGGAAGCTCATTGGATATTCCCACCCCCACCCCTGACCCCGGCACTCTGGGCTCCAGGCAGTCATGGCTCCATGGGGAGGGTGCTGCTGAGAAGCAGAAATGAGACTCGGCAGCCAGGCCTGTTTATGGGATGGAAAGGAAGCACCGCTGCCCTGCAATTGCTGCTGCATGAAATTTAAATTATTCTCAGCAAACCTGCTTGACAGATGAAACAGAAAAGGGATGGCTTCACAAAATGCAATTTTGTTCTCGAAAGAATGGACTTTGCAGAATCCTCGCTGATGTCTGTGAAATGTATTGGGGGCTTTTTCTCCTTGTGGTCAGGAGCAATCATTGCCTGATGCGAGCTGAAACATTCCCATCGTTCCCCGAAGCTAAGCCCTTGAAAATAAATCTGGGCCGGGAAGAGAGAAACTTAGCCCGTGTCACAGGCCCAGGGAAAACCGAAAGGGGCCATGGAATCTGCAGGCTCCATCCTCAGAGCACCAAACACCCAGATTTTTGACATTTATGGGCATTTGGGCCTTTCAAGGGGAATGTCTGTCATCATAGCAATGACCCTGGAGACAACGTCTTCCTCGTGCATCCTAAGTTCTTTGGAGAATTGTTCCTCTTGGGGGAGATGATCTGGGGTTTCTATGAAGAATCATGTGAACGACCACAAGACCCCATGCAGCGGGGTCCCCCCCTCTCCTGTGATTCCGGGGGGTCCAAGAATGGATAAAGGCGGCTTTTGCACAAAGTGAGAAGCAGACCTCTCTTTCCTCTTGTATTCACGTTGAAAACCAAAGGCTACTGAGTGGGCTCAGTTGGGAAAATCACTCAAGCCCCTTTTGTAGCGCATTTCCAGACTGTGCGTGCTTCTCTCTAGAAGGCTCTTTCTTGCCCCATGAATGAGAACTTGTGGTCTCCCTTGTGATACATTATCAGGCACTGATAATGCATCATAAGACAACTTGTGCATGTTCGTACCCAGCGAATGGGCTTTTTTTTATTTTTTTGCGGTACGCGGGCCTCTCACTGTTGCAGCCTCTCCAGTTGTGGAGCACAGGCTCCAGACGCGCAGGCTCAGCGGCCATGGCTCACGGGCCCAGCCGCTCCGCGGCATGTGGGATCTTCCCGGACCGGGGCACGAACCCGTGTTCCCTGCATCGGCAGGCGGACTCTCAACCACTGCGCCACCAGGGAAGCCCCAGCTAATGGGTTTGACCTGCACTTTAAGTGGCAGCCACAGTTTGGGTTGCATCTTCATTGACTTAAAGCCTATCCGTTGGTCACCAAGTGTATGCAAAATTGAAAAAATGTCATGATTGACCAAGCATCCATGTCAAAGCCTACAGTTTGGGGAGGGTAAACCTGAGTGGCTTGAATTGTTAGATTTCTGATTAAGGGGGCAAAAAGAGGGGAGAAGATTATATAAATTCCCATGTTTGTAAGGGATGAGCCATAGTCTGGATGAAAGGTAGCTGTGAATTCCAAAGGAAGGTTGTGTAAAGATGTGCTTGACTGGAGCCAGTAGGGTATATAAGTTAGCTTTTGCTGCATAACAAGCACCCCAAACATCCCATAACAAACATCCCAGTTCTGTGGGCTGGTTGCCAGTTCTGGGCTGGGCTGATCCCTGCTGGGCTGTCTCCTTTGTCTGTGGTCAGCTGAACGGTGGCTAGTGGCTGGTGGATGATCTAGGATGGCCTCACTCACACATCTGTGCTTAGTGGACTGTCAGCCAAGATGTCTCCGTTCTTTGTGTGGCCTGTCATCCTCCACACAGCTGTCGCAGGCGTGTTCGCGTGAGGGTCTCAGGCCGCCGGGAGCAGCAAGCGGGCAAGGCTTGGTGCACAAGTGCCTTTCTAGCCTCTGCTTGAGGCACAGTTGCTAAAATCCTATTGGCCAAAGCAGTCACATGCCCAAGCCAGATTCAAGGAGTGGGCAAAACAAAAAACCCTGCCTCTGGCTAGAAGGTGCCACACCACGTTGCGAAGGGGCAGACATGCAAGGATGGGAAACACTTGTGGTCATTTTTGCCATATGCCCCCCAGTGTTGCCAGCACAGTCGTTTAAACACAGTTATTCACACTCTAGCTTCCGGCCAAGGCTCGCATGCCGCAAACAGAAGGAACAGGATCAATCAGTCAGTCAATCTACATGGCCTGGTAGACAGAATCAACAGGGGACAGTTGTGACTTACACACACCTAGGTGACACACATGCCATCCACACCCAGAGCTGCCTAGGGAGGTCTGAAAGGAGACACCTGGCGTGGATTGTGTTGCCAGGGAGAAGGCAGTGCAGCTGGCCCCCAGGGAACCTTATAGGGTACTAGCCAGGACTTGGACCTTAGTCCCAAAGGCTCCAACGCTTGATCCCGTCACTGCCCCAGAGTTGGTGGGACTGGGACACTGCTGTTCCCGGGACATTCACAAGGACAGATGCTAACCTACTGATTTAGAATCAAAAATCCACCCCAAGGAGACCACTTTCATGGACTTTGCGCAGTGACTCTCTCCCCCTGTAAGAGTCCACACAAGAAAAGAAATTTAGACCAGAAGACTTCCTGATGAGCCTGAAATCAAGAAAGGGAGCCAGTTATAGGATGCACATATTCAGTAGCTGCAGATCAGACAGAGTCCTGGCTGTTTCTCCTTAAGAGGATAAATCCCGTGCCATTCCCCCAAAAGCCCTTGGAAAGGCCTCTTCTTAAATTAAATTAGGTTTTCTGCAAACAGCATCATTCAAGATGAACATAAATCTACTTCCTATTCAGTTTTAATGGTTTTCCCTGTTTCATTTAATTACTCATGTTGCAATCAAACAATTTTTTTTTCATTGCAGAAGGACAGTATTTCAGCTACATTATGGGTTAAATAGGCTTTGGAGAACTAGCCTGGGAATCTCATCACCATTTATAACATTGTTTTTTTATAGGGAAAGTATGTTCCAAAACCTAAACAGCCAAATTACAAATGAACTTTCAGAACCCAACCCATTTTTAACTGGAAACTGTCTGTAATACTAAAAATAACTCAGGGAAACAAACATAAAAAGGAGAGTTGAATGCCCCTCGCCCCTCGGTATCATTTGTTCGCCATCAGCATCTACAGATTTAGTTTCGTTTCAGTGAGAATTTCCTCCAAACCCAGACAGACCCTATCCCTGTTTTATTCACTGTCATGACACAGGCGGCCACACTGGCTTTTGTCCTCCCAAAACATCATTGCCACTGAGAAGAGTCATGGTGGAGTCCCTGCAGAGCTACACTGTTGGAAAGTAGCAGATTATCAATGTTTCAACACTGCATTCGCTGCCCTAAAATGAAGGCTTAGGAGAACTCTCTGTGCAGCTCTGCTGCCGTGTCCACTGGTCCAGGCGTATTCATTTGCATTGGGAATCTGCATCTTTAGAACCCGTAGGCAGGAAACCTCATTTTCCTCCGGCAAATAAGTAGCCATGAGAACTCAGCAGAGCATCAGTATGCATTCAGAGATGCCTTCCACATGCCTTTCCTTTTGATCAGGGTAGGGGTCCTGCCTTCCCAGTCTCCCCTCTCCTGATGCTTCATGGAGAAGACGGGTGAATACTTTGGACCCTCTGGCACCATGACAGGAGTCCTGGGAGTTGGGAAACAAGCAAGGTGCCCACTCCGATCACAGAAGGCCAGTATTCAGCACGTCCCTCTCTTGACTTAAACTGCTGGCTGATGCCTGCCATGGTCCCTTAAGAAAAACACTCTTCTGTCACCACATGAGCCTTTTCTTGCCAGACCTGCTCCGGAGGCCCAGACAGCTCAGTCAAGCTTGCTGTCCTCTCTTGCTCCCGGAAGGCCACAAGGGTTTCCCCATGGCCCCTCCCTGGGCTGCCAGCAAGTATAGTGCTTCTTGCCCTGCTCAACTCAGCCCCAGACTCTGGCATTGAATATGATCCAGATTCTTGACCTACTCCTTAAAGAATTCCTTCACCAGGTGAGAAGTGGCCGTAAAGCCATCAGGCTAGGGGATAGGAGGTAGGAGTAGGGAGGTAGAATGGCCAAGCCTGCAAGTGAGTCAGGGAGCCCTCACTGGGGGCATGCAGAAGCTGGAGAACCACTCCAGGCTTGACAAAACAACCTTCGAGGTCTGTCCTGGGCGTTGCTGGCTGTCTATCCAGCCTCAGTTCTGTTCAGGTGTCCATCACCTCCCATGCTTAGGGGAAGTGAACCCTAGTACCCACTGGGATTATGATGATTCAAAACCAGGCGTGGAGACGTAGAGAATGGACTTGAGGACACAGGGAGGGGGAAGGGTAAGCTGGGACGAAGTGAGAGAGTGGCATGGACATATATAACTACCAAATGTAAAATAGATAGCTAGTGGGAAGCAGCCGCATAGCACAGGGAGATCAGCTCGGTGCTCTGTGACCACCTAGAGGGGTGGGATAGGGAGAGTGGGAGGGAGACGCAAGAGGGAGGAGATATGGGGATATATGTATATGTATAGCTGATTCACTTTGTTATAAAGCAGAAACTAACACACCATTGTAAAGCAACTATACTCCAATAAAGATGTTAAAAAAAAAAAAAAAAACCAGACATGGTAATCCCCTTCCCCTTCCCCATCATTGGTTTAGGAAGGGTCCCCAATTCTGGCCAGTGCAACGTGAGGACAATCCTATCTGGGGGCTTTGGGAAAGGTTTTCTTGCTTCTAAGGAAGCGTCACAAGAAAGAAGAAATCCTTCTTCCTCTGGACACTGTCGTGTCTGGACTTGATGCCTTGAACTGCTACAAGCCTCAGGATGAAGCCAACACACAAGGAATAGAAAAAACAAGAGAATTCCAGAAATACGGAACTAGAGCCCTGTGCTGCATCCCTACCTTCCTCTGGGCTTCTGTTACCTGAGATAATGCATTTACTGGTTGTATAAAAAAAATGATTTTTAAAACTGCCTCCACTGCACACACAGCTCCCAAGCTGGATGCCTTCTTCCATCTCCCGGACCTCACCCGGCACACTGACTTGCTAAAAATGGCTGCAGCAGCCTTTGTGAGTACCGTCTACCTATTATTCGTTTATTTCAGCTCACTGCTGTGTACAAGGATTCTGCTCTCTATTGCTTCCCTGAATGCCGACCCCATTGGCGTAGCTTATGACCCTCACACTTCATGGGACCAGGTTTCTGTCCAAGGGAAATCCACCAACACACTGGAGTGCCTGAGCCATGGGTCATTTGAGAGCTTCACCCCCATCACCCACTTCAGCCACAATCCCCAAACATGAGAGGTGCTCTCATACCCCAGGGCCTCTGCACTTGCCACTGCCTCTTACCAGAATTTTCATTCCCTCTCTTGCCCGCCCAGAAATATTCCTGCTCATCCTACAACCGACACCCTAAATGTTAACACCTCTGTGGTGAAAAAAAATGCTATTATTTCTTTCTCTCTATGACACATTTCTTTATGTCCCTGTAAATAACTATAACATATGGTACTTATCCATTTATTAATATGTCTCCTTCTAGGCTGTGAAGTCCATAGGAATAAGGCAAATGTGATACCAAGCATATAAAGTTTCTCAATAAGTGTTTGAGGACAGAATGAATAGATTTATGCATATGAATATTTATTCATTTATTTAGCACCTACTGTTGGGGTAGGGAGGATGAATGCCTTTGACATCATCTTTACCTACGCCTATCTATGTGGTCGATGAGTCTTCAAAAAAGAGTAATTTCTGTGGGTGCCTATGATGAGGACGAAGTTGGGGCCTGCATGTGAGCCAGACTGAAGCCCTCATGGGCTCACTCTCGGGACCTGTGTGCAGCTAACAAAGCCACACTGGCAGTACAGATTTTCCACATCGAGGCGTTTGCCCTAGGTCCTGCGCCTCTTCCCATCTCTCCCAAAGCATCTGGAGTCACGGGATCACAACACCATCTCTCAACTATTAGTACCTCCTTGGGATTTTTCTCCCATTGGCCTGTAATTCTCTGCACCCTTCGCATTTGTTTATTTCATTTAAGGCACTTGTGTAGTCATTACTTAGTTCCAGACACTGCTCAACATTAACTTTTTAAATCCTCATCACAGCCCTCTGAGGTCGTTATGACAACCACCGCTTAGAATGAAAAAGACCAGGTGACTTACCCACAATCACTCAGCAGGGCTGGGACTCACCCCTGGGCAGTCCAGCTCCAGAGTCCAGGCATCTAGCTCGGACAGGCCCCACCCAGACAGTCCTCAGTGAAATCTGTTGAACGAGCAACTGACTGAACATCTTCCCCAGGTGTTAGCGGCATCTTCTAAAGAGATAGTACGGGCTCCCCACTGAAGCAGCTGAGCTCATCGGCGTTTGAAACAACTGCAGATATCAGGCCCAAAGCGAGTGTAGGATTCCATCGTCTTGCCCCACACCTCCCAGATGTGACAGCCCGACCTCCTTCCCTTAACAGCCAGGCCATGTGGGAGGTGTAGACACTGCTCAGATACAGGATCTTGGGGACCACTGAGTCACAAGGCCACAACTTTCTCTCTTTCTCAGGGTTTCTTGTTTTGGTCCACAACACAATGCATGGCTGGTGTCCACATTTGTGGCTACGTTCAGACTGCTTTGGCTTGTTCCATCCCAGAAGGCCAGTCTAGATCATCACAACTGCCCTCAGGTATTGCTGGATGGGCTTGGAGTAATACCTACACTCAAGGGGGCGCTCTGTCTTGTGGGTGCCTCAGGCGTTCCCCTGGATTTAAACCTAGGCTAAGCACTGGAGATGCCACAGAATCATGGGCTGACCCTTAATATCAGGCAGGATTGAAGCAGCCATGACTTGTGGCTGTCTCCCCTGTAAGCTCAGCACTGCTTTGGGGAACAGAAAGAAGCAGGAGGAGGTCACTGTTTGTTACCGTCCTCTTTCTGGGAGGCATTTCTCCCGGGAATGGGGGGAAAAGCCCCAGGCTGGGGTCAGGAGATGGCATTCAAGGCCGGACTCTTAAGCTCTCCAAGACTCAGCTTCCTTATCTATAATCTGGACACAACAGGGTCCACTTCACTGGACTGTTGTGAGGTCCACATGAAATAGCAAAGCAAAAGTGCTTTATAAACATAAATGCTCTAATTCACAGAGACAGAAAGTAGATTGGAAGTTACCAGGGGCTGAGTGGAGGATGGAGAGTTATTGGTTAATGGGTACAGTTTCTGTCTGGGGTCACGAAAAAGTATTGGATTAGTGGTGACGGTTGCACAGCATTTTGAATGTCATGAATGCCACTGAATTGTATACTTAAAAATGGCAAAAATGGCCAATTTTATGTCATATATATTGGACCACAGTGAAAAAAAGTAAAAATAAATAAATGCCCCACGGTCAAAAGAGAGAGAGGAAGTATCTGTGGAAATCCAGGCAGAGCTGGCTCATCATGGAACTTCCTTTATTAAGAGAAATGGGAGTGCCAATCATGGTGGCTAGAATGGAGACCAATCAAATGATGGCACTTAAGGGCTTCCCTGGTGGCGCAGTGGTTGAGAGTCCGCCTGCCGATGCAGGGGACACGATTAAAACAGACCGACATGGGCTTGATTAAAATGTAGGGAAGAACCCCTGAGGAAAGGGCAGGAGGGCAGCCTGGGTGACGGCGGGGCTGGTGTCATGGAGGAGCCCTGTCCTGCCTCACACGGCAGCCTTGGGAAGATGCCGGCCCCCCAGCTGCAGCAGGTGACTGCCAAGCACAGCAGAAAGGCCAGGCCCTGGAGAAGGAAGGTCCTGGGGGATGGTGGAGCCATGGAGCGTGTATCTGTGGTCATTTTCTCCAGCACCCGAAGAGCCGGGGCTGCAGGTGAAGACTCAGCTGTGCTGTGTTCAGCAGCGGTTATAAATCTCGCCGGCAGCGAGGGTGCTCTCCACGCCAGACACACGGACCTCCCTGGCACAAGCGTGCACCTTCCCTCGTACACTCAGAAGCCATCCTAGGAAGCAACGCAGGACTGCTGGCCAGCCAGGGCCCTAGACGTGTCCTTGGAGTCGCTAATGTTTATAGAGCACTCTCTGTGGGCCAGCCAGGGTTCTAAGTGTATTCGCCCACGTTAACCCACTGCATCCCACAGCGATTGTACAAGGCGGGCGCCGTGATCATCCTCATTATATAACTCAGCAAGGTGGGCAGCGTTCAGGCTTACGCTGCAAGCCCACTGCCGTCCAGCTTCCTGCCTCCCCGTGATGCTGCCGTGATGTGGAGACCAGGCCTGTCGTGGGGCGGGAACAGCCCGGTTCCAATGGTGAGTGCGATCCTGGAAAGGGAGCAGAGGAGTGGGGGAGCCTCGAGCACCCAGCCAAGTGCTGGGGCCTGGCCCACCAACTGCTCTGCATGGGCACCTCCACTGCAGCCACGAGCAGACAGACACCCCACTGCCATCGCCTCATGAGTCAGGAACATGCTGAGGGTGTGATTTTTTGTTCGCTCACAATATTAGGCTGAGGAGAGGATATTGGGCAAAATATATTGTACCCATAATTCATATTAACAGGAATTCGATAGTAGCACCTTGTTATCTGCTGAGATTAGAAGGGAATACTGTGAATGTTGTGTTATGAATGCATTAATGAGGCGTATGAATTAGATTCCATTCCACCACATCGTGTTCCTTGTAAATAATTGAGGAAGAAACTGGTGCTCAGAATTTGGGTTGATCCATCTTTGAGATCCCAGCCATTCCCTCCACAGGCTGATGGGGCCGCCTTAATCTGACAGCTCACACAGCTATGGGGAAAGTCTGCGTGTGGCTGGTCCGAAGGCACCACGAAAGGAGAATTACACTTCTGAAAAGACTCTTCCTCCCAGCAGAAATCCGTAACTGTCACATCCAACACTAGACACTGGGTTTTTCTAGCAAAATCTTCCAGAGTCTAGATATTCTCTGTCCCTTTCCTCCAGTCCCTGGAACTCTGGCTTGGCAGCCGGGGCCCAGGTGGGCTCTGGTGGCACCACTGAGTCAGCAGCAGCCTTCCTACCCGATCTCGTGCCCGCCTCTAGCTGACTTAGTGGCAGAGATCTGAACACCCATACATCCAGGGTCAGGCAGCCAGTCGAGCATCAGCCACTTCAGCCCTGGTGGAGTAAGCCCTGGCCAGCAGCACCCATCTCCCATGGGCCTCTCAGTCCTGCTCTGCCATCCCGAAAGATCCATCACCTGCTGGCTGTACCACCCCTGGTGTCTCCACGTGGCCCTCTGAGAGATAAATGGGGCTTCCTGGCTAATGCCAAGTTCGATCATTTGCTATCAAAACCAAGAACTTGGCTTGGAGCAGTGGAGTGGCTGCCCCCAAGAAAAATCTGAAAGGAGAGTAGGGGAGGAAGCCCCGAGCACTTGCCCCAAGTGCAGAGCTGGGCAGAGCTGGTGGACATTCATCCCGTGTCTCTGGCTTTGTTCAGAAGCCCCTCCATAGCTGACCCTGCCCCATATAGGGACTCTGGGGGCTGAAGAAATTCTCCTGTGACCACTGCTAAGTTTGTGGGCAGTTCTGAAGCAGCTGGTCAGTGGTAAATGAGTGACTCCCCTTTATCATTAGTGGTGGTGTTTCAGGATTTCAAGTTTGACGTCTGTTGGAGGGAGTGCCTGGGGGCGACTAGAGAAAGGAGGTGGATGTGCAAATGAAAGAGGCGGTCAGGGCCAGATGGTTTTTCACATGGAGCGTGAAATGGTCAGTTGGTTAGCCAACCACATTAATCATTCCTAGTCGGGACATCCAATGTATAAGCGCACCAGATATAGAAGTACTTGACACACCTCTGTGCCAGCATAGTGATGGGATAAGGAGCCCAGACTCCAGTTTCACACTGCCTGAGTTCGAATCCCGACTCTTCTGCTTTCTAGCTGTGTGATTTTTAGCAAGTTACTTACCCTCTCAGAGCCTGGTTTCCCCTTCTATTAAAAGGGATAATAATACAATCTACTTCATTGGGTTGTGGAGGAGATTAGATGAATTAGTAATGCAAGTGTCTGGTGTCTATTACACACCTGGGGGCTGCGCAGGACTGCTGGCCATGCCTACAGGGGTAGGCATGATCTGTTATTATGACCATGGTCTTCATTGTGTGGCCTCCCTTCTCTGTTTCTCTCCCTCTAGAATGCGGGTCCTTGAGACGAAAGATCCTGTCTTCTTAGGTTTTGCATTGCTAGCACCTCACACTGGCCTGCTATGTGCTCAGTAAATACGTGTTGAATTATTAAGTTGAATTGTTCAAAGAAGGTGTAGTCGTGGAAATTCGCTCGTTTTACAGAAAAGATAGTTGTGCACTTTTGAAAATCGTATTCCACCTTTCCACGGTCATATATTCTCATTTCAGAGAAGTGCCGTGACTGCCTCTAGTTCTTCATGTGGCATCTCCATGATTGTAGTCAATAGCTACAAATAAATCAACGCGTTCTGAAATACACTAGCTCCTCACTGATTCAAGGGGTCCCAAAGCAGGGCATTTTACAAAGCAATTACTGTGCTTCCATGAAATGAAAACTCATCTCCTGCATTTGATGATCTCAAATCCAGAACCCTGTGCCCTGAATGGTCCTGGGCTTCAACCCACTTTCTGTTTGTGGGTGGTTGTGGTGACAGTTGCGTTTTTGTTGTGGTGGTGATTGTTCTTTTGTTTTTTAAACCATTTATGGAGGTCCAGGCACCATGCCAAGAGCTTAACATGTTTTGCCTCCGTTCTTACAACAACTCCACGTGGGCCCACCGTTATCCCCATTTTACACACGAGGAGACAGAGTTTCAGAGCCTGGGCAACTTGCTCATAAGTGCTAGAAGTGGGATTTGAACTCAGACCTTTCTTACTTCAAAGCTCATGCCTCTGACTCCCAATCCTTTTCCCTGGATGTCTGCCCTTAGATATCTGCCAGGAGCCTTAAATATAAAATGCCCAGAATTAAACCCCACCTCCTCAGCCTCAAACTGGTTCCTACCTCTGGAACTCCTGGCTCAGGGCCAGGTCCACCACCTACGCAGCTGTGTAAGCCACCGTGTCTCTCCCCCGCCATCTGCATCCCATCACCTCTCCTCACCATCCCCATCAATCACTGCCCATCAGGCCCACCTTCAGATGTTTCTCAAGTCCACTCATTTCCCTCAGTTTCCACTTCCACTGCCATAGTCCAGGCCACATCAAATCTCACCTGGGGAACAGAGACAGCCTCCCTGCCCATGTACCTGCCTCCAGTCCGCCCACTCCCTCTCATCCATTCGCGCCACCACTGCACATCTGATCTTGTCACACCTCTGCTTTTAAAAGTGCAATTAGGTCTTCCCTGGTGGCGCAGTGGTTGAGAGTCCCCCTGCCGATGCAGGGGACACAGGTTCGTGCCCCGGTCCGGGAGGATCACACATGCCGCGGAGCGGCTGGGCCCATGAGCCATGGCCGCTGAGCCTGTGCATCCAGAGCCTGTGCTCCACAACGGGAGAGGTCACAACAGTGAGAGGCCCGCGTACTGCAAAAAAAAAAAAAAGGGAAATTACCAGGAATTCCCTGGCAGTCCAGTGGTTAGGACCTGGTGCTTTCACTGCCCGTGCCGGGCCCTGTTCGGGGAACTAAGATCCCGCGAGCCACGAGGCACAGCATAAATAAATAAACAAATAAGAGTGTAGTTACCCCAAACTGGCCCTGAAGATAAAATGGCTTAAGGCCCTTGGTGACCCTACCTCCACTCACCTCACCAAGCCTCGTCTCTCACGTCTGCACCTCCACCTGCCTCGTGTCCCACATTGCAACCCAGCATCATCTACAAGCCCCAACTCTGATGCAGGTGAGCTCGGCCAGGGCATGCATGTGGGCCTGTGGGACCAAGTGAGGAAAAACACAAATTGGAAAGAACACAAGCCTTAAACTTAAAGATAGGCAGCCTTGGGCTCATATCATGGGTAAGTTGCTTAACCAATCTATAGCCTCATTTTCCTCATCTGTAAAATGGGGACAACAACAGTACTGCCTTACAGGAGTTGTGTATGAATTTGGGAAATTACAGGTAAAAAAACCCTTGCCCATCACTGAGCAAACAGGAAGTGCTCAGTAAATGCTGGAGGTGGTAGTGACAGTGTGTAAAAGACGAGTTTAGTTTTACAGAGAAATTCCTGGGGGCTAATTTTTTTAGAGAAATGGACTCTCATCTGAGAAAATACAAAGTGTGAGCATTTAAACCCTGACGTCTTGCTGGTTTCTCCCATGTTCTTCAGAGGGAGCCAGACACCTCTTGCCTCGTGGGGCAGCTTGAGTGAAACTCTGGCCTTTTAGTGTATGTGCTTGGTCCTCTCCTGGCCCCCAGCATCCGGCCTGTCTGCCTTCCCACATGCGGGACATTGCTGGAATTCTCGCTCCTGCAGTCATTCAGCAAATGTGCCCACTTTGTTTACTGAGATGGTTCTGTGGCCCAGCCATTTGGTATGGACTTTTGTGAAGGCAGTGTCCCTCCCATCGGGGCATCCCATTTGTGGTGAAGGACACACCAGTCACAGGCAGTGACAACCCATCAGCGTCCCCCTGCAGCCACCCCTGCCTAGCTCAGCGCTGAGGCGCCGACAGCATCACCGTGCGTTTAAGCACTGGTGTTCGCCTTTGAAAAACCCTCCCAAGACACAAGCGCACTCATTAAGCGGGTTGAGTTCTGATGACCTAAAGGGTAGCTTGTCCCGCAGCCCCTCCTGTCCGAGTCCAGCCCTCGGGCCGCTGCCCCAGCCTCGCTTCCCTCAGATGCCCAGCCAGAGTCAGGGAACCAGAGGCCTCACTCAGAAGTAGCACCACCGCCTCCAGGCTCCCATCTCCTGCAGTCTGCTCACCGGGGCGGGCCACAAAACGAGGAAGAAAACTCTTTTTTGACTGGAAGAATAGGGCTGCTGCTGTTTTATGGTGGTGTGGTTTACAGTTTTCAAACATTTTAATTAGTTTCATTTTTTAATATAAACGCACCCTGATGTTTTGCACAGGAAGGGCGCGGTTTTTAAAATCTCAGGAATAAAATAGGAAAGTGACACGTTGGCTGTTAAAGCGTCACACTCAGATGTGTTATTATTATTGCTGTTATTTAACATTTCTAAGCACCAGCCCTGAGCCAGGAGTGGTGGTGGAGAATGGAGGGCGAGAAGGCCCGATGGTGCCTCCATCTCAGGGTGGTGACTTGGGGGGCTTCCTGGGGACTGGCAGTGGCTTTCACCGCTGCCTGAGCTGGCCCTGCCCCACAGGGAGCTTCTCGGGATGCCAGTCAGCCATCTGTCTTGTGATCTGAGAACACAGCTGGGGGATCTGGGCTTGGTGCCCCAAACCTGTGCTATGCTCACTTGTGAACCTGCCGAGATTTCCCAGCCCCGCCAGGTAGGGATTTGAGCTATATGTTAAGAACAGGCCTCCTCCGAAAAAGACCCATCTCATCTGTACAACATTTGAATCAATGAGAAAGCAGAGTTAGAAAGACAGGACTTTAATTTCAGGGCCCTGTCTGTGAAGTGGGTTGAATAGTAGCCCCCCAAATTGTACGTCCACCCAGAACCTCCGAACGTGGGCTTATTTGGAAACAGAGTCTTTATAGATGTAGTTAAGGTAAAGTTCTCAAGACAAGATCATCCTGGATCAGGGTGGGCTCTAAATTTAGCAATGAGTATCATTTCGAGAGAAAGGAAAGGGAGCTTTGACACTCGGAGGGGATGGCCGTGTGAAGACAGGCGGAGATTGGAGTGATGCTGCCACAAACCAAGGAATGCCTGTGGCCAGCAGAAGCTGGAAGAGATGAAAAAGCATTCTCCCTTAGAGTCTTCAGAAAGAGAGCGGCCTGCCAAAACCGTGCTTTTAGACTTCCGGCCTCCAGAACGGAGAAAGAATGCATTTCTGTCATTTAAACCACTCAGCTTGTGGTAATTTGTTGCGGCCGCCCTAGGAAACTACTACACTGCATGCAAGTCCCTCTTCCCCAGATCTCCTTAAAGAAAGCCCACCTGAGCGGGGGCTGGGTTCTTTGCGTAGTCTGCCCTTGATGCTCAGAGTTTAATCCCGGAGCAGGATGGCCTACTGACCTCCTCTCCGCCAAGTTGAAATGAAACACCATCACACCTTTTTCCTCGATGTCAAAAAATGTTTCGATAAGCTTTCTACTTACCACCCGCCTGCTGCCTGTAACATATGGGCTCCAATTTGGAAAACTTTCAAAGGGCAATTAAAGTGAGCCGCTCGGGCCCTCCTCCCCTTCACAACCTACGGCAGTGTCCCCTCGGAATCTGCAGGCAACGGGGCACATTGACGTGTGTTGGCGTCTACAAAATAGGTACGGATGTGTGAGCGCGGGGCGAGACTTTCACTGTGGCCTCCATGTAATGTGAGCCTGCGTCGGGTCTCTTGTTTAGCTGGAGCAAGAAAATGGGAATGGACAGGCTCTGCTGGTTATTCCTCTGGAAGATCAAGCTCAAAGAGCCATCAAGGAAATTCTTTAAATCAAAAAACTACACCAGTCAAATAAAAGCTCCAAGTGCTAACCGCTCCCCTCTTGTTACCAACTTTAGTTCAGAAGAAAATTCTCTTTGCTGCCATCTCTGCTCCTCCTTATCTCATTGTAATTGAAAGGAGAAGAATTTGCCGGAGCCGTGGTCTCAGCCACTCCTCATCTTCAAAGGTGGCACTTGGACCGTGTTATTTCTGGCAGATCATTTTACACAACTACAGGAAAGTGCTATAATCCAAGTAATCCAAGGTGGGACCTCCTTGGGCAGAAGACCTCTCCAAACCCATTTACCTGCTTAGACCCAAATGCAAGCAGTGGCTTATGGGCCTGTTTCAGAAGGCAAGAGATCCCCAGATCATCAGCCTAGCGGGCATGTTCTGTGTCTTTTCTCCAGCTGTTCCCGTGAATCTGGGTATAAAATGAGATTGCAACCAAGCTGTTGCTGGCAGCCTAAAGCCCGTAGTGGGGCAGGCGTCACTGCTGCTCCAAGTATATTTATTCTTCAGCCCCTCGGGGATCGGAAGCAGAGCTTTGCTCTCTGGAGGTTAGGGTGGCAGGAACTCTGGGAGTAGAGAACCTACGTTTGGGAAGCATTGGCTCTACCCAGGGGTGTTCACACTGGTATCTTATGTCTGGGAAGTGATTTAACGGACTCAGGTTTAATTTCTTTGGAGGAACATCTGAACCATTTCGGCTAATCACGTCCCTCCAAGCCTTTGGTGACACTGCAATTCCAGACGGGCAGTGCTGGAGGCACGGAGGCTGGGGGATGACCGTGGGGACAGAGGGAGTCAAGGGTGATACCACTTGGTGTGGAAAGTTATACTTGGCCTCAAACAAAGAGATTAAGTGGAAGATGCAGACGGTGGTGCCAGACCCCACTGTAGGAAATGGCCGTCAGTGGGCACAGATGCGCAGAGGGAGGACAGGGTTCCTCAGGAAAGCCAAACAAATGAATGGATGGGCTCCGTTTGCCTCGTCTGCCAGAGACTGCTCCGAAAAACGGGGCTGTTAAAGATCAGGACGTTTCAGGCTTCCCTGGTGGCGCAGTGGTTGAGAGTCCGCCTGCCGATGCAGGGGACACGGGTTCGTGCCCCGGTCCGGGAGGATCCCACATTCCGCAGAGCGGCTGGGCCCGTGAGCCATGGCTGCTGAGCCTGCGCGTCCGGAGCCTGTGCTCCGCAACGGGAGAGGCCACAGCAGTGAGAGGCCCGCGTACAGCAAAAAAAAAAAAAAAAAAAAGATCAGGACGTTTCTCCCAAGCTCTCAGCAACATGGCAGCTGAAATCAGTATAATAAAGGAGATAGATTCCAGGAGGTGGAATCCGTTACTGAAAGATTCTTGGACTCTGGCAATGGCTGCAGCTCACTGCTAACCGGGAGACTTATGTGACGGGATTATCAGTGGTATTAAGCACATTTAGAAGAGAGGATTATACCTATTTCTGGGTCAGTTGCATGCCACCAGGCTCCGGTCTGGCCAGCACGTTAACAGATAGACTGCCGGCTGCACGAAGGTGAAATAGATATTTGCACAAGTCACAAGAAGAGGGGAGACTCAGGTGACAAGTTTAATGCTGGGTGGTTAGTTCAAATCCAAGGGAAGGATCTGGTTTGGGGTCTCTGTCCAACCTGAGGAAGCTCCATTTCCACGTCCTCCCTCTCTTCCCCCCCTCCCCAGCACCACCCACACCCCTGGTGGCCTCCCCAGACCTATGGCTCGGTGAACGCCCTCACCGAGAGGAGGGGACCACTCCTAACTGGAGACAGGAGGGCGGAGTCGGGAGGCAGCGAGGGGTGACAGGAGAGAGGCTGTGCCCAAGCCACCAGCCACCCTCCCAGAAGGGGAATTTTACGCACTGACCGATTCTTCTCAGGAGGTTGAGGCACACTTTACTTGGCTTCCTTGGTTAAGAGCTTCTTCAGAGCTTCTAGACACGCTGAGCAGGAACCACAGGGCAAAACTGCCGCAGTTTAACAGGGCATCTAATTAAAAGGAGTGACATGAAGGGCCTTTTCTTCCTACTCTGGGTTTTGCTTCTTTCTGTGCAGGGTTCAAAAGTCTGACAATCTGTCTCCACAGGAGAGAGATTACAGTTAGACCTGGCAAAGCTCTGGAGAATATGCCGTTGGGAGCAGTTTCTCGGTGGCCTTTCGGAGGGCGGCTGTGATGTGGCCTGATGGGTCCTCCCGTCTCGGATGTTAAAGCCCAGCCGGGAGCCAGGACTGTGCAGGATGCAAGTTGTCTAGGGGTGCCCACACCCCGCCCTGCCCCATCTCACGGATTGCCCAGTCACCCTTGAAGTTATAAACAGAGCTTAAATTGAATTTGACCTCAGAAAACATTACTTCTCAAAAATTGTGCTAAAATATACGCCAACATAAAATTCACCATTTTCAAGCGCACACAATTCAGCAGCATTCAGTACAGTCATGGGGTTTTGCAACCATCATAATTATCCAGCTCCAGAACATTTGCATCACCCCAGAAGGAAACCCAGGCCCATTCGGCAGGCACTCCCCATCCCCCGGCTCCCTGAACGCACTACTTTTTTTAAGTAAGGGTAAGGTAATAGGATGGCCTCACAGAATGTCCACCTGCCGACACGGTGGGGGGAAGGAGGGCCTTGTGCTTGGGTGCCCCTCCCCTCCCGGAGGCCGCGTGCTGCACTGCCTTAGCACACCCCGGAGCGCATTTCAGTGGTCTAAACTCTCTCCTGCCCCCTCGGGCGCTGTCAGCGTCTAGCTGCTCTCTGTGACCTCGGCGTCTGGCATAGCAGCTAGCACATAGCAAGCCTCGGCAACATTTGTCGGACAGAAGGATATAAAAACCAGTAATTCGGTAGCCGATATGCTGCTTTTTATTGTTTGGGGACATAACTCTTTGTCCTCCACTTGTCAGACTTTTGAACCCTGCACAGAAAGAAGCAAAACCCAGAGTAGGAAGAAAAGGCCCTTCGTGTCACTCCTTTTAATTAGATGCCCTGTTAAATTGCAGCAGTTTTGCACTGTGGTTCCTGCTCAGCATGTCTAGAAGCTCTGAAGAAGCTCTTAACCAAGGAAGCCAGGAGTTCATTTTGTTCTTTTTTTCCTTATTTTCTTTCGAAGACCAATTACTTTTTTTAGACATTTTGCTTTTTGCCTGTGCCATGCGTTGAGATTTGTGTATATAACAATGCTCCTTTCACAAAGGAGGTTAGTGTGGTGTAGTGGAATCCCCAGGGCCCCCCACTAATCACTTTTGATGGAGTAAGACTTGGAGAATCTATTATTTTGCCTCATGGTCCAAAGAAATGCGCTGTTCTCTCGCCCTCTTACATGGAAAAGTAAGCCACCGGGAGAGCACGGCTCCGGCCCCCTCCTCCGCAGCCTCCCTGGGCCACCGCCGAGCCCCCCTCCACTCTCTGGTGGGACCTGGAAAGATCAGAGGAACAGATGACAGTGCTCGGCGCCCATTTGTCACTCCATCGGAGGGAACCAGTTGCAGTGTTAACAGTCAGGCCTGGTCCTGTGTTTCATGAATATTTTAGAATGTTTGCTGGCAGAATTCTGACTGCGCCGTGTCCACCTCCACGTACGTGTCACCCATATTCCAGCGTTGAATCGGAGCTTTGGGGGAAGGAAGCGCCACTTCTCCACTCGTCGCCTTTATTATCCTGAAACATGCCGGCTAAGCGGTTCCGTGTCCCGAGTCTGAAGTCCGAGTGGTCTTTCTCGTTCTGGCACCACCCTGAATCCAGACACGAGGGCAGGGAGAGCGGTTTCATTTTTCTTGACCGAAAATTTAGGGGCTAGAGAAGGAACAGCCCATGTGCTGGCGCCGTTGTAACATTCTTCTGGTGTCTTCCAGCCTGTCCTTCTGTGGTGGTTTGTTTCTGCAAAGCCCCTCATCCCAGCCCTCCCCCGTCCTCCAACCCCACCTGGGCCCCCCTCCTCCGGCCACTCTCCCCAGAGACCTCAGGTGGTGCTGGATGTCCTAGTCTCCAGCACGCACTTCCGGCTTGTCCTGTCCCCTCTGTGGGGACCCAGTGGCCGGGCCTGCCCCTCCTTCTGGCCTCCCCTCCTCCTAGCCTAGCACAGAGCGGGATGCCAAATGGGTCTTGGGAGGGAGGCTGAGTTGGTAAGAGGCCACAAGAGGCCCGGGCCTCTGCCTTCGCCGGGTGGGAAAGCACACCCGCCCGCCGGGGAGCAGACCAAGGAGGCAGAGTCACGGGGTCTCAGCACCGCTCACCAGCTTCAACCACCCGCGTCCCGCCAGCCGCCAGGCCGGAGTGCCACAGGGTGCTCCCGACCCACACCTGCCTCTCCACCTGGGCCCTGGAGACACATGCTCCTGCCATAGGCGGGTCCGGTTCCCCGTCTAGGTGGTTTCTTCCTGCACACAGTGACAGTGGTACCTCTGGGTGATATTCGTGACCAGTCCTGCTGGGGTTCTCTGGTGATAGAGGCTGTCGTCATGGAGCTGTTTTTCGGAGAGATGGAGCAACGGCCTCTGTCCTTTGCTAGTGGTCACACAGACTCCCACTTGTGAACAAAATGCTACCATGTATGCCGAGTGTCTCCACGCCCCTGATATGCAGGAACACTCTGACTCCCAAATTCCTGACAGGCCTCCGTCCAAGAGGCTCCCCGCTGCATCCATGGCAGGCGCACACTGTTTGTGAGACCAGTCACCATGCTCGGTGCCTGCTGGTGTGGGGCAGCCTGACGCCTGGCGACCAGTCAGCAGAGATGTCTGCTGAGGGCCCTCTAGGTGCCAGCCAGAGCCCAGTCCTCAGTGGGGCTCCACACTGGGCACCTCGGGGATGCGTCCGACTTGGACCCTGCCCACAGTGGAGCCCAGCTTGGGGTCAGGACACTGTGCCCCAGGATGGATAAGTTCAGACGCTGGTCCTCCCGGCCTCAAACTGTCCTCCTCACTTACGCACCCACCCTAACCCTCCGTGCAGGGGTCTGTCTCCTGCGACATGCATGCTCCTCCCGGCCCAGGGCCCTCTCATTCATCCTTAACGCCCTCACACCCAGTGGGTTTGACACGTTGAAGGTGCTCCATAAATGTCTGTTAATTTAATGTAATCAAATCGCTGAATTGAGGCAGAAAAGGGCCTGGTGGGCGGCCTGTGTGCTCCTCTCTTTGGACCCAAGCCGCAGGAATGGAGAGAGGGCCTGACCTGCCATCTGAAGACCCTACACCTCCCCTAGTGAAGGAAATATTGATTCTGCTGTTTGCTTTGCAAGGAAGCCGTCTCCACTGGGACAGCCAGACCTAGTACAAGTGAGATGGAAACTCGGAAGGAGGCAGCGCGCTTGCAGCTGGTCTATTAACAGGGCGGCCCGGGCGTGGCGTGGCAGAGGTGAGGCCCCGCGCCAGTGGGGTGGCCCTGGAGCTGTGGGCCTTGCAGGGTTACTCTGAAATCCCACCCACCCACCGCCCTCAGCTCGGCTCCGCTCTGCGCTGCTGCAGACAGAGATGGGGAACGCGGCAGCGGCGACCCAGTTCGCTTGAAGCGGGAGCCCAGTTCTGAGCGGCCTTGGTGCAGGACTCCAGTGAAGGA
The DNA here is from genome assembly GCF_003031525.2 of Neophocaena asiaeorientalis asiaeorientalis. Classification (NCBI taxonomy): domain Eukaryota; kingdom Metazoa; phylum Chordata; class Mammalia; order Artiodactyla; family Phocoenidae; genus Neophocaena; species Neophocaena asiaeorientalis. The sequence goes on from NW_020173656.1 coordinate 5,406,843, forward strand.
CTCCTAAAGCCCTGCCTGGACACAGCTCGAGGGTCAGCAGACAGAAGGCACATTTGAGACCTACAGGGAAACAAGCTTTTCTTTTTTGCTTCAGAGGAAAATTTGACTTGAGGAAAGCAGGCCAGCCCAGCAGCCATCTGGATGCTACACAGCCCAGAAGCCAAATCCAGTACTCTCATTTCCCAGAGAAGTCCTCAGAGGAGCCTTCCCAGATACTGGGGCTTGATGAACTTTAAAATGGGTGCTAGTGTCGGCAGTTCAGGACAGATGAGGCTGCCATGTACAGCTGCACAAGCTGTGCACTGAACAACTGTGGACTTCCATTCTGGGTCCTGCCATATTGTGAGAACTTGCAAGGGAACACAGCTGGCAGTGTGGAATAGCCCAGCTGGCTGTTTTGAAGGAGGCTGCTAGAATACCAAGAAATGGAGCAGCTAGCAGAGCCAGAAGGCCCAGTGTTCCAACCTCTCACTTTACAAACAAAAATAGAGGCCTGGGGAGGGAAGGGACTTGACCAAGGTGGCACATCATCTATGGCAGAGCTAACTGTATGGCTGGGCCTCCTGGCCCCCAGGCCCCTCCTGCCTCTCATCACCTTTTCTGTTTGATTCCTCTTATAATTTACCTTCCTTGGTACCAGAGAAGGATGCAGCCTTGAAGGAAGATCACCTTCCGGAGTTTTCTGCCTTCCCAAGCAGCGTTCTACATTTTCTCAAAGGCCCTAGGCTGGGCTGGCCCTGCTGCCTTCTCTGTTCAGGCTTTGGCCCATATGTTTTGTCCATTTCACGCTCCCCCTCCAGCTCTCCCCAGATTGTTTCCTGTAGGTTTCGGGTTTTATTTTTTGCATCTGCCACCGCCAAAATATGTGGGTTGATGTTCAAGATCTTAAAACTCAGGGAGCCTTTGGAGCAATAAATTCCATCCAACTCCAGGCATCCTGCCCAAGCTCAGCGTTCCTCTCCAGACTTATGTGAGGCCCAAGGGGTGGCCAAGAGCGTGCTAAGATCACCACCCACAGGGAGGTCACTTTCCATCCCTACACTGCAGGGCAGCATCCGAGGTCCAGGCTGCCTAGAAAGAGGGTCCCAAGTAGCCCTCCTAGGACCTGACGCCTTCAATTCCCAGACCCGGAGCTAGGCTAGGAGGGTACAACCCTGAGTTAGCGGCAAATCAAGGCATCCTTGATTCAGTGGTGTTGGGAGTGAGGCCAACCAGTGGAGACTAACTTATTCATTCACTCACTAATAAACAAATATTTATTTAGCACCTATTGTGTACCTCATCAAAACAAACATCCCCGCCTTCATGGAGCTTACATGCTAATGGATGGAGACAGATCGTCAAAGGAATAAGTAAATGTCAGATGGTGAAAAGTGCTCCAGAGAAATAAAACAGAGAAGTAAGTCAGAGAGTGCCAGGGTGGAGAGGGAGGTGTGCTGCCGTTTGAAAATCCTGTTTAGGTGACCTTTGAGCGAAGACCTGAAGAAGGTGGGTGAGGAGCCACAGCGGGAGGGTGGGGCAAGAACGTTCCAGGCAGAGGGATGAAAAAGTGGAGGTGCACCTGACCTGTGCAGGGAACGTGTGAGAGACCGCCACTCGCGGGGCATTTGGACCAGACCCCTCTGGCCACCCCGTGAGGGAGTGGACTGAAAGGACTAGGGCAGAGCCAGGACACAGCTCCGAAGGTCTCACATGCCCTCCCACCTCCAGGCCAGCCCTCTCTCTGGGGTCGCCGTCCATACAGCCAGCTGCTTTCTGGACCAAGCCTTGGGTGCCTGTGAACACCTCAGCCTCACTTCCTGCAGCCCTCCAGCTCTCAGCCCCCGGCAGGGCTTCCGGACTCAGACCCCCACGTCCAGCCCAGTATCATCCCTGACTCCTTCCTCACCCTTCTCCCGACAGCCCATGACTAATCACCATCAACCTCCGTGTTAAACTATCCCTGTCATCCGTCCCCTCCTCTCCATCCCCAAGGCCATGGTGCCAGCCAAGCCCCTAACCCAGACTCCCCTGGGTCACAGGCCTCCAAATGGCCTCCCAGCATCCCACCCCTGCCCCCCCAGCATGTCCCCTCACCCTCACCCTCTCCCGGGGTAAAACCGCCTCCTCGTTGGGCTCCAGCCCCATCTGCAGATCTGCACCCTCCACCCCACCTGCTGGGTGGCCACCTGCGAGCGGAGCGGCGGGTTCTCAGTGCAGGTTCATCCCAGCCTTTGCCCTCACGCCTTCCTCTTCCTGAAGCGCCCCCATCACCTCTCCCACCTGGGAAGCGTTCCCTCATCTCCCAAAACCCGGCCCTATCGTTCCTCCCCTGAGTCTTCCTGGCCAACCTCTGCCACCCCTGAAAGTGGGACTGACCTTCCCCTCCTCTCTGTCTCCTGAGAGGTCCTTGGTAAGGGTCAAATGGAGAAATGAGGACCCTTCACTCTCCCCCAACTTCCTCTTTCAGCACCTGGCCACTCTAGCCTCAGAGCTGTCCTGGGCCCACAGGGCTGGGCGCACTGCAGGTGTGCAGGAACCGTTGGGCTGGTGAGTGGGCCTTTCTTGAGCACCTCTTGAGGCAGCCGGTGCTCGCTCACTGCTGCGGAAGGAGAGGCGTTAGAGTGGCCCCTGGGGAGAGGGTCCCATCCTCGTCAGGGACAGTGATCCCACCTGGCGTGTGGCAGCCATAGCTTCGCAAAGAGACACGGCCAGGAGCTCGGGAGGGTGTTAGGAGCCCGGGGCATTAGGCTGCATGATGGCAGCTCTAGGGACAGAGGGGAGCAGGAATGGAGAGGTGGGGTTCTTTAGTCCCAGGGAATTGATTCCCACACCGAGCCCCAGGCTGCCCACCCGAAGCTCCAGGTCACTTTGACCCAAAGTCCCAGAAGTCCTGGAAGCTGAGCCCAGTGTCTCTGAGCTCAGCCCCCGGGAGCTGTCATTGGTGCTATAGGGCAGGTGCACAGGCACGTTCTGACCTGGGGGAGCAGGGCAGGGGCTGGTAGGTAAGCCCCCCAGGAAGCGGCTCAGGTTACACGTGGCGACAGGCCCCCCTCTTAAGGAGCACGGAGATCCGTTCCGGGCCCTGCCAGGCTGGCTGCAGCCCGGGTGTGCCCTAAGGTCAGCCTTTGTTTTGCTAAAATAGACATTTTAGCAGGAATAATCAATCCCCTTTCCAGAGTGGACATGCCAGGGATGTAGCTTATCTGCCCAGAAAAGAAGAAAGAACAGAGAGCTCGAGGTGACCTTGCTGTTTCTCGGGGACAGCCAAGAACACAAGATTCTGCAGGAATCTTTTGGGAGAAAGGGACCATCTTCTGGTCCCCAAAGGGCTTTGTGTGGGAGCCTCCCTGACCTTCTGCAAGTAAGCCAGTGGCCCTGCCCTGCTGGCACGCTGGTCCAGGACTTTATACCTGACCAGGAAGCTTTTTTTAAGGAAATTTTCACCATTTGGTTTTTGTAAGTTTTTTTAAAAGGCTATTTTCCCCACTACCCCACTGCTTCTCTCAGGGACCTTCTCTGCTCAAGTGCTGTGGCTTTCTTTGTCTTTGTGTCCATCACGGAGTCACAAAGAAGTTAGCAAGCAGGATCTGGAGGGGATCTTGAATGCCCTGGTTGAATTGGAGTGGGCCACACACGTCCCGTGGGAGGGAGGGTCTCCCCCAGGCCCCCAGGTGTACTTGGCAGGGATGGAGAACCTCTCAGTTATCAGGGTACCTGGTCTGGTGGCTTGTTGACAGTTTGGTGATTTCTAATGAAATTCAAAAGTAGAGAAAGGGCTTCCGTGGTGGCGCAGTGGTTGAGAGTCCGCCTGCCAATGCAGGGGACACGGGTTCGTGCCCCAGTCCGGGAAGATCCCACATGCCGCGGAGCGGCTGGGCCCGTGAGCCATGGCCGCTGAGCCTCCGCGTCCGGAGCCTGTGCTCCGCAACGGGAGAAGCCACAACAGTAAGAGGCCCATGTACCGCAAAAAAAAAAAAAAGTAGAGAAAATCTGTCATTTATCCCAGTGTTTTGTTTACAAAGCCTGGATGGTTTGGAGCCATTCAGACACTGAAGGACTTGGGTTGGATTTTCCCCTTCTTTTCCACCAGAAACAGTGTGTCATATCAGAAGAGTGAACAGGGCTGTCTGCTTTGAATAGTTCCACGGGGCTTTCACTCTCTCTGAGGCCCCATCGCCGCAGGGTGCTGGTGATTCTTGGTCCCCTTGGATAGCAGGGTGTGCGGGTCCCCCTTTCCCATGGGACGGCCTCTCCGCCCCTCCTTTGGGGCAGCAGTGACCCCTCAGGGGGCGTGGAGTCAGGACCAGAGTCCTGTTTACTAGGCAGGTCCACTGAACCTTCCTTTTCATCTCCTCCCTCCCCGCTGAGAGGTCCCCAGCTACACAAGAACACCAGCCTGGAGCAGGGTTCTGCCCCTTTCCCTGCTGCCACTTCCTGCGAGCTTTTATGCCTCACCTGCCCTGCCTGTCACTCTGAATAACCATCCCTGCGCTGTCTCCCTCGCTGGGTAGTTAGGAGCCTAAAATGAGAGGCTGGGTGTGACAGGCCTTGGAGGCAGGACAAAAATGCAAAGGGTGTCTCTATGTTTGTTATACAGCAGTGGTTGAAAGTTTCTGCCCGGCACGTTGCCCTGCAGCTTCCTGGGCTGGCCTTATCTGGGAGCCCAGGGAGCCGCAGGCTTCATGGATGGAGCAGCAGTTTCATGGTAAAGCCAGGCGCTGGGCTGTCAAGGGGGGTAGGTGCACAGTCTGGCGCTGCTCGGCATTTTCCGAAGTCAGAGGCCGTCCACAGTCTTCCTGCCCAGCTCCTCCAGGCCTTGGAATGGTTCCCACCTGGACCCAGGAGCAGGGGCGTTTCATTCCCCCCCGGAAGATGTGTGCCCCAAACACTCGGGCACGCACCCCCAGGCAGCCCCGGTGCCATTCTGCGCTGACCCTTTTCATCGCCTTTCTGTAAACACGTTAAAAATTGCCTTTCCGAGATTCAGTTTTCCACCCCTCTTGCAATTTTCTGGCCTCCCCTGAGTTCAGCCTTGAGGATTGAAATTCTTTCTCCTGGTCTCCATGAGGAATTGGTGGAACAGAAAAAGCAGGAAATTAATGTCCCAGCCTCAAGGCTCCACACAGCATTAGATGGAATTAAAGGAGAATAATGAGTCGATACACACACAACTCTGTTGTTCTTTGATTTTCCTTTCAAAATTCATGTAGTGAACGCTTCTTCCATCCCACACCGTCTTAGGCTGAGAGACTCGCTAGCGTCCTGAATGAATTTACATACCAAATGGGTTTTAATTTTATATTTTCGCTTAAGGTCAGGACATTTATTTATTATCATTATTTATTACTGAAGCACGAGTGGTTTTAATTATTTTAGTGTTCCTCCTACCAAGCCGGATCGCTGCTAGCTACAGAACAGTTTCCGCTCACATAAATAATATAGTTTTTAATTTCATGAAGATTTAGTATTCGTCTGCTTTGTAAATTAAAGTCATCGTTTACCACAACAGAGACAGAACATTCGGAACACCCTGATGGACTTTCTCGGCAGCGTCTCCTTTGATGATCACTTTTCCCAAGTTTGGTCATCTTGTGCAGGTGCCCAGAAAGAGGGACCCGCTGCCACCGGTCCGGGAGGGAAGAGAGCAGTGGGGCGTGGAGAGGGAGGAATGGGGGGAGGGGAAGTGAGCCCCTTCTCTCAGGCGGTATCACTTGCCTTTACATGTTTTACCCATTTGGGCCCCATAAAACCCTTCCCAAGCCAGCGTTACGTGTCTACTATACAGATGAAGAAACTGAGGTGCCCGCACATTAGCTAACTTACCCGCGGCCACTCAAATCCAGGCCACAGGTTCAGATCCACATGTGTCTGACCCAAGGCTGAGCCCCTCTCCCTCCCTCCTACAAGGACAGGCATCAGGACCCAGGCCCGGGCAGAGGTGGACGGAGGCTGCGGCCAGCACGGTGGGAGCAGGAACGCAGAGAAGGAGGAAGCAGGCAGGATGGGGGACAGTGGCCGCTGGCCAGGCCGCGGGAGTGAATGTGTGCGTCCTAGCGGAGCGGGATAAGCAGCCTGATTGTCTAGGGGGCAGAGGCCCCCAGCCTTGCCTAGAGGCCGTGTCCCCAACACACAGCCAGGATTATCCCTCTGGATACCCTGGAGTCACTGAATCTTGTGGAAACCCCTCCCCAGCGTCTCTCCCATCCCCGCCGCCTTTTCTTTCCACCTAGACCCTCTCTCTTTCAGGGAGGCGGCCACGTCAGTAAATTATGAGTTCCCCAATGCGGGAAGCATCTCCCATCCATAACCCATGATGCCTTGTGTGTAAATCACTCTCCCTTGCCTCTCCAAGGCCATCTCTGGCTGTCCCTCGGCTGGCTTCATTCTCGGAAGCCTTCCCAGAAGGCAGCCGATGGTCAATCAGGAACGATTTTCACATTACCTGTCAAAAGGACACCATTCCATGGCACCAGGTCCACTTTTGCTGCCAGCGTAGCCTCTGGAATGAATAGGTTGTTTGGGGTTGCCATGGAGAAGCTGGGCCCTTTGGTGGTTTGAGCTGTGCTACATGCAATAAGAGGCCCTCGCCCAACAGCCAGAGCAGGGCAGGGGCAGCTGCCTCCCACCCTGGTGCCCTCCCTGGGCGGTCAGTGCCCTCTGCTCTGACCCAGCCAGCCAGCCGCATCCCCATCCCTTAGGGTTATTAGCAGGTTAAAAACAGATTAAATTTAAATGACGCCAGCTTCATTCTGCAGGGGGTTTCTTGAGTTCTCATCCAGGCTCCAGCTACAAAGCAGCCCCTGCGAGACTCAGTCTCCAGGCAGAGGTCTTCGTGCCCTGGTGGCTATGTCCCCGGGGAGAGGAGGGAGCCCACTTAGTAACTGCATTCATGTCAGCCCGGAACAGAGTCACTGGTACGTGCGGCGTGATTAATCAGGGGCCATGCCACACTGTCCTTGCACACAACGTGGCTTAAATTTAAGCAGAAAATAGAGCTCACAATGAGCCATACTTCTCCATAACAGAAGATGGGAGTCAGCGTGCTGGGGGAAGTCCCCTGCCGGAGCAGGAATATACCTCTTTAGCTCATCTTTAATCCCTCCCCTGTGAGCATCTCCCTCTAAATGAGGGACATAGGAAGACTTCGATGCCAGGACAAAGCCATCTCTTACCTAGAATGGTGAAATTCTTTCCTCCGTCTCAGACCCAGGAGGACGTAAATAAAGAGGAAATGCCCGGTGCAAACTTTACCCATTTTTCAGATTTTCTTCCCTCTTACTCATGGCACTAACGTAAGTGGTACTTCTGGATTGGTACCAGCCAGAGAGGTGCCTGGGGACTCAGAAAGTCTCAGGGCTGCATTTAGAATCAAATAGAGCTAGTGGCGAAGCCTCTCTCCCCTGAAAAGGGAAATAAAATAGCTTTCAAAGCCGGATTGCTTGTTGCATTATACCGGGGCGAGGGTGTGGAGTCCGTTTTTGTTAGATGGGCTTCCCCTGAAATCCAGGCTCGCACATTAAAAAGACATTTGGGGGCAAAGCGAGAGAGTGGCATGGACCTATATACACTACCAAACGTAAGGTAGATAGCTAGTGGGGAGCAGCCGCATAGCACAAGGAGATCAGCTCCATGCTTTGTGACCGCCTGGAGGGGTGGGATAGGGAGGGTGGGAGGGAGGGAGCCGCAAGAGGGAAGAGATATGGGAACATATGCATATGTATAACTGATTCACTTTGTTATAAAGCAGAAACTAACACACCATTGTAAAGCAATTATATTCCAATAAAGATGTAAAAAATTTTTTAAAAAAAGACATTTGGGGGGAATCTTCCTTTTTGAAAGTGTGCAATTAGGCGTTTGTTTAGCATTTCCCCTATTTTATAGAGGAGGAGATTGAAGCATGGAGACTGAGGAGACTGCCTGCGGTCACGCAGCCTCAGGGGGGTGTTGCTCAGCTCAGCGCTTGCCCTCATTCTGGCTGCACAGGGAGAGCTAGGCAAAGAGGCGTCAGGGAACAAGATAAGGGCCACTTGTCATTAGGCTCCTGGCTGCAGCAGACATGGCGGCCGTCCTGAAGGAGGCTGGGCCCGATGGGTTTGGGTGGCAGACACTGGGACGGACAGGCCAAGGGGCAGCAGGATGGCTCAGAAGAAACCAGCCTGGCAGGAGCAGACACTACCCGGCAGAGGCTGCATAAGGGAAAGGGCGAAGGAGCAGGGCCACAAATGCCTGGACGAGAGTTGGGCTTGATCTGGAGGAGGGAAACAGTCCTAGAATTGAGATTCAAAGCCCTGGACCTCCTCCAGGCTGTGCTGCAGACTTACTGTAAGCCCCTTCACCTATCTCTAAAACCAGCATCTGTAAGGCCTTCTCTGGCCCTGACATGTCACCAATCCAGGACAGGACACGGGGAGCCCTTGCAGGTTCGCCTAAAGAAAAGAGACGGGGGCTTCCATGGAGATGCATCCTCCAGGTCCTTTCCCCACCCTGCCCCAGAGCCCTGGGCCCTCGTGCTGGGAGGGTTTCTCCTCCCCTGGGTGTCAAGGGATGGGCCCCGTCTTCCTCTAGGCCTGGTGCCAGAAGTAAGGCTCCTTTACAACCTGGGGAACACTACAGGACTTGGAGGCGTCAGAAAGGCAGCTGGGCAGCTCTGCAGGGTGTGGGGGACATGGCCTCACATCACAAGGACAATAATAACCAGGCTGAGTGCATGGAAGTTTGGTGGTGTTGGTGGTTGGCATTTATTGAATTTTACTGCCTACCAGGCATCAGTAAGTGCCTTGCACATATTTTGCATCGTATCCTGTAAGGCAGGTATTATCATCCCCACTTTAAGATGAAGACACTGAGGTGTGGGAATCTCCTTTGCCAAGGTTATTTGCAAAGTAAGTAAACTTCCAAGATTTTGAACTCAGGCTCACCTGACTTCAAGACAGCGTGTAAGAGTTTAACATCCCTGTGTTTGCCTCAAGCAAAAACGAAAATTCTGGCGGCGTTCGTGGTACTGTTTACGTACACACGTGCACACTCGCACGTGGGCTGCGCACAGGCACACACAGCCCGGTCCTGGTTGCACCCACGTTCCCTGATGCCAGCTCCCCCTGCAACCACGGATGGTGCGTGGGAACTATCACTACACGGTCACGGAAAGAACTGATCACCCCTCTCCAAGGGCAGATCAAAAACTCACAAGCACAGCAGGGTCTGCAACAGAGAAAATTCCCAGAGTGCCTGCCTGCAACCCCACGGCGGCCCAGGGGAAGGCTTTGGCAGAGGCCTGGGCTGCAGTGCGCTTTGCCGGTGATGGCAGTCTTCATCATGCTGGGTCCCTGGGCTGTCCTCCTTCTAGTAGTGCCATGGGGAGCCTGATAGCTCAAAATGGCCATATTGAAATTAGGCTTGAGAGTACAGAACTGCAGGGCTTGTGCCCTGCAGATCCCAGGGGTGACCTTCTTCAGACTGAGAAGGCTGGGGGAGAGAGGTGGGCATGGGAGAGCCGGGCCTGGACTGCAGCCCTTTAGGAGCTGCCAGCGCTCAGGCCAGCTTGCCTGGGGAAGGGTCACAGGAAGCCCCACATTCCTATCCCAGCATTCTTTCCTACTGAAGAAGCGTTTATGACTTAAGCAGCTACACTGGGGCAGGCAGGGGCAAGAGAAGGAGAGAACGTTTCAGTTTCTCGATGTCAGACAGGAGTGAAGAGAAAGGAGCATCGTGCAGAATCGTCTGAAGCTGGTGGTGAGGACGTTGGCTGAGCTTCAAGCCCTGGGTTCGAGGCCCAGGTGTGCCCCCCGCCTAACCTAAGTCTCTTAGTGTGTCTTTGTCCCTGTTTCCTCACCTATTAAGTGGGGACAGTACCCCTGAATATGCCACAGGTAGATGTAGAAAATGTCAAGGAGCTCTCCGAATGAGGAAGCCAGGGCTTTTCCCATCAGTAATCATTAGAAGACAGGGAAGGAAATGTTGGTTTCTTTAGCTACCTTTTCAATCATCATTGACTCCTACAGTAGTGAAATAGCTGTAAATATTTTAATATATATAACATATATAATATCTTATATACATTTAATATAGAAAATATATCTTTATATTTACATATAGAAATATTCATATATCTACACATGTATGCATGTACATATACACATATGTCTTTTGGAAAAGTAAGAACAAGAAGCATTCTAAATGAGGCTACTGGGACTCACCCTTAATAGTACCCATGATATTTTTTTCCTCTAGCGTTTTCTGTTGTGTGAACAGAGAATGTGTGTATTACTGTTTGTAATTTTAAAACAAAGGAGAAAAATGAGCCCAGCCTCTTTGCAAGGTGCCACCAGTGCCAGGTCCTTCCTCTGTGCTTCCTTCCACAAGTTGGTTACATAGAGCTCCTCTGGGTTCAGCCACAGCCTTCCACTGCCTTCCTTAAGCTGTCCCCCAAAGGTCCTGGCCCTCCCTCACATTCTGCAGTGAACACATATATATGCCACTTGAAGGGATAAGCCACATTATCCACAGGGTTTCCAGTGTGGGACGGGGGTAGGAGCAAAGAGGAAATTAGTTCCCACATATTAGCGGGAACACAGCCCAGGCTGGAGGTTGGTGACACCGAAATAATTGGAGGTAAGAGCTGTGAGGCCATTAAGATAAATTTTTGACATAAAAATATAGGCTGGTTCATAAAAGGTTGCAGTGACAATAGGTTATAGTGACAGCTTTTCAACAACTGTATGTGTCTCCAGATGGAAGGGAATTCAGCATAATGAATTATGGGCAGTCTGGACAACACAGCATCCTTTTATAGGCATAGATCTAAGGGAAGAATAAAGTTATTCAGACTGGCCCATATTAAATAGCATGATTGTTAAAACATGGAGTGGAGAAGGAGTGAAAGGCTTAGAAGCTTAAAGACTCAGCTACCGAGGCGGAAGGTCCTTGGTCTTCCAACCTGGGCACTGGGTGTTTGTGGCTCCGATCTCTTGTCTAATGAGTATCTTTGTCCCAGGATCCCAAGCGGACATCCACGCTTACCTGACAGGGCTCCCGGGCCTTCCTGTGTAGGGAGCATTGTTCCTCCACTGGCTCAGCTGTTACAGTTTTGCCCCTTTGATTACATTGCCTCCACTGACTCCTGGATGAGACCTTCTTAAATGGAATGTTCTCTGGATGGGAGATTCCAGTCAGAAAGAATGGAGCTCAAGGAAGAAGTGGGATCCGTCAGGCTGGGAGATGGGAAAAGACCTGGCTCACACAGAACCCTCCTTGCCAGAGTCTGCTCTGGGCCACTGATCAAGTTCTTGTCCCTGAGTCAGAGAACAGTAGAGGCCACCTTTGGCGCTGTCCACCTGTGTTTAGCTAAGAGTAACAACAGCCACAATGATAGCCACCATCACTGCTTGCCTGCGGTGTATCTGACGCTGCACTGAACACTCTGCATCATCTCACTGACGTCTCAAACAACCCTGTGACATAAGTACCATTATTCCCATTTTGCAGATAATAAAACTGAGGCTTAGGGAAGTTAATCTGCAGTTAACTAATGTTCAAACTGTTTGGAATTTAAATCTGGATCTGTCTGACCCACAGGTCCAGGCTCCTGACCACTCCACTGTACTGTACCAACCCATAAATATTCACATGCTTGAAAACTAGACAAAAAGCAGCATTAAAAAGGGGAGAAGGGCTTATAAATACCTGCAAGAGCTATGGAGAGGCTCAGCCAGAGGGGAAGCAAGATTTGCTGGGCTGCTAAAATTCACATACGTTTTAAATGGGCTTTGGTTGGGAGGAAAGCATCCTTGAGAGTAAAATGTTTGAGTTCAGTGATTTCACTCTAGGTGTGTGAATTTAGATTAATAATTTGCTAATGGCAGTTAAATGAGGTGAAGTAATTTCTGTGGCTATAAGGAAGCAGAATTCCACACTGGAACAGGCATATATTTTCAGGACTCCGCTCTCAGTGGTTTGCCACAGGAAAGCACTGGCAGGTCTGGGATCTTATTAAACCATGCTGTGCTTGTGAATGATGCCCTCAGATAAGGGCAGACCCTTTAGGGACCACCTCAGTCCTCAGGGTGGGAATTCAGGACGGAGCCAGGCTCTGTGAGAGCTATCAGTTCCCTTTTTCATTGTGATTTCCTTCCAGCTTCTACAGTCCTGGAGTAAGAGCAAATTCCTTTAGGCAAAACCACCGGAGTGGGAGAGGATGTACTCTTAGCTCCGAGATGCCCAGTGAAAAACAAGAGTGCACCTCTGTTTTACTCAGTTCTAGTTGCTATAACAAATCCACCATAGCCTGGGTGGCTTATAAACAAGAGAAGTTTATTTCTCATAGTTCTGGGAACTGAAAGTCCAAGATCAGGATGCCAGCTTGGTCGGGTTCTGACGAGGGCTGTCTTCCAGCTTACAGGCTCCAACTTCTTATTGTATCTTCACATGGCAGGAAGAGGGCTCTCTGGGGTCTCTTTTATGAGGGCATTAACCCCATTCATGAGGGTTTCCCCTCATGACCTAATTATCTCCCAAACTCCCCACCTCCTAATACCATCACATTGGGGGTTAGGATTTCAGCATATGAATTAAAGGGGGGACACAAACATTCAGTCCATAACAGCCCCCCCACTACATAGTGCATTTTCGCCTTTTAGGTTCTCAGGCTAGCCCAGTGCACTGCCCAAACTGGTCTTGCCTGATGACTTTTTTATGTTGTCTTCAGGGATTTCTACCCTATATCCTAGCATGTCATTTGTTTATGTCCCAACTTCTCATGGGCTACGCCAGATACACAACCTAGCCTCCCCGGCATCGGGCACATGTGGGGCTCAGTTAAGAGCTGCTGCTTCAATGTTACCCAGAGAAGGAAGCCCGTGGGGCTCTCGGTTCAGGGGAGGAAAAATGGCCAGGCTGAGGCAGGGGGGACAGAGCAGAGTCCAGTGGCCATGATAATCACAGCCCTGGAGAAACCCACTCACCCAGGGGCAGGGGACAGCAGCAAGGGGTCCCGGGTGTGTCGCTGGTCCTCAGCACCTTTGACAAGCACAAGATGTCTACTCTCTAGGGACCCTCTGGAGAATGCCTGGTTTCTGCAGGATTTGGAGACAACCAGAGCGCAGGGCCTCCTCACCCTCACAAGCAAAGGGATAGCATGCCGGTCGGTTAGACATGACACCATCCCTGTGCCTTCTGGAGCGTCCCCTGAGTCATCTGCCCCTCCTCCCACCTCAGGTCTGTCCCAGGCCGGCGTGTTGTGTTACCCTCTCTCCTTGGGCTTTTCTTAGTAACAGTGCTGGCTACAGCAGCCATGCAGAGGCCTCCTGGAGACATTCTGTCCTGGTCAGTCCCAAGGCTGACCCTGAGTCCATATGTCCACCCCACCTGCCCAGGGTCCTGGGTGAGGTCAGTGGAGCACCTTTGGGAAGCCAATAGGAGGTCAGGAAAGCCGTGGCCATGGCATATAAGCAAGTGACTGTCCCTCCCAGCCAAGGGACAGCGCCAGGCAACTGTTCTAAGAGAAAATGCTGGTGTAAACGCAGGTCCTCTCTCCAGAGGGTCTGATTCCTAGAGGGGTGTGAGGCTGGATCTCGGGTGCTACGTGAACCTGGGCCCTGGGGACGGCACCCCATTGGCTCAGAGACATCAGGACACGGGAGGGTCTGCCATCCCAGGCCAGCTTGGATTAACCAGCGATTCTGCAGCTCACTGACCCCCTGATTTCTCAGGAAACAACATCACAACTCTTGCCAATTGGCAAATGAGACACTGACTGTGGAGTGAGTGGCCCTCTGTGCCCCGCTTGGTAGTGGGCAATCTGGGGTGAGGTCATAAGTCAGGACAGTGATCCCTGCCCCCAGAGAGAAAGTGAGGTTTTAGGAAAGCAGGTCTGAGGTCAGAGATAAAATTGGGTGGAATTCTCAGCACCTAGAACAGTGGGGAATGCTCAGCCCATGGGAGTTTGGTACCTGCAGGTCTGCTGTACACACCTCAGGGTGATTTGGGCCAGAAAAGGCAGCCCCACAAGCCCCTGTTCACCCCTCACAGTTGGCTGAACCCCCACTCCAACCAGCAATCAAGGATTTTCCCTGGCCGGGAATTGTGGCTGGGTGGAGGGGGTCAGGACAAGGGTGTGTGCCCCCAGCCTGGTCCTGGGCTTTTGGAGTCTCTGGAGACCTCGAGCTGGCCCTGAACTCTATGTCTCAGGTTAAAAATCTGGGATTCCAGAGCTGAAGGAGCCTCAAGGTCTCCCACCCAGCCACTCATTTTACAGGTGGGCTCCAAGGACCAGGCCTTGTCAAAGACCCTGGGGGGAATTCCCTGGAGGTCCAGTGGTTAGGGCTCCGAGCTTCCACTACAGGGAGCACAGGTTTGATCCCTGGTCGGGGAACGAAGATCCTTCATGCTGTGTGGCACAGCAGAAAAAAAAAAAAAAAAAGGCCCTGGGGTATATGGAAGAAGAGTGTCCCCTGGTTGGTTTTCTGAAAGAGGTTATTGGAGGAGGTGCGACCATGTCCTCTCTCTGGTGCTGGGGTCCAGGAAAGCGTATGGACATTTGAGTCCCCACGCCATCCACCCTGGGGAGCAGCGCCCAGCTGTGGAAGCCTGTGGGCTCATTATCAGAGGCTCTGATGCAGCTGCATTCAGGGTCAGAAGGTAAAGGAGTCTGCACTCAGCTCATCATGGAGCTCAGGGCAGGAAAGGGTCTGAGCTCCATGACCAGGGGGGCCCCCTGGTCGTTCAACACTGTACCCATGTCCTCCGAGGAGGCTCTACCCAGAGGATGTGCCTGGATTTGTGGTGAGGTGGCCATAGTGCCAGGAGGTCAGTTCTGCGGGCTCAGGTTTGGGTGTCTGGTGGACAGACCTATGGCAGGCCAGGTCCTCAGTGCCCAGGGGTGGGGTAGGTCCAGTGGACCCCTGTTGCTACCCAGCATGAGGCATCTGGACTTAGGACCACTGGACGGCTGGAAGAGCATTTCCCCCTCTGTAACTGAGGCAGTGGCCACTGGTTACAAGGCCTGCTGACAAGTGGTCCCGCTGCAACGTGGGTGTCACCAGAGGAAAGAATTGACAGTGATGAGAGTGGCAGATTTCCTGGGAAACAGTATCCTTTCCAGGCAGCAGCTGGAGCCCTGGAGGTGGACACTGAGAGCTTTTCCTTCTGGTTCTGACGCTGAACGTGCCCTGAGGACTCAGGCCCCTGGAGCACTGGGTCCTCATCTGCAAAATGGAGAGACCACGTCACTTTGGGTCATTTGATTTCATCAGAGAGAGCGAGAGAGAGGAGCAAGAACAAGCATAAGAACAGCAAGAAGGACTTTAAAACCCGCGTGGATTCCACGCCACCCTCTGAAATTAGAGAGGATCCCTTCCTTGAAGCTGCCGCATTCCACCCTCCCACACTTCTTCTCTGCTCCTTGGCTGGCTGTGGACACAGGTCCCATCCTGACCCAGCTCCCTGCCCTCACCCACGGCTGCAGCCAAGGCCCGGAAGCAGTTGTCCTCTCGGCCATTTGCAGAACCCAGGGCCAGGCCTCTCTGATGGTAAAACAGGAAGGTCCTATGGACGGTCAGCTGAGGGTTCTGCCCTACGTGCTGGAGTGCGGCCTGATCCAGCCTGACCTGACCTCCTTACTCTGTAAGACCCTGGAGTAAGTCCTCAACCCGTTGGAGGGCAGCGTGACCTGTTTCTTGCTGGGTGACTCCCATGCAGCACTGTGTCCCTGCTGGAGAGGCCCCGTGGGGTCCAAGCAGGCCCTGCACAGAACACGGTCCCTGGCTCCCGAGAAGCCACTGCCTGCAAGGGGCATGGAGGAAGCCCCCACCCTGCATCTTCCCTCTGTTTTGGTCATGTTTCAGAACATGTAAATCCTTACTGATTAAAGTACCCATGCAAATTGACACATATCCTCGCCTCTGAGCCTGAAAGAAAGAGGGATTCTAATAAAAGCAGGAAAGTTATCCAAAACCCTCCTTCTTCTTCAGCACTGTGAAATTCTACCAAATCTTCAGGAACTTCAGGGAAAACTCCTTGAAAGACAAGTTACAGTATACAGGGGTCAGGATCAGGGTCAAACTTTGAGTGTATGTGTGAGTGCGTGCATGGTGAGGGGAGGGTCCGGGCGGATTTCAGAACATTCTTTAGACACTCAGGAAGGTGGTATAGGCAGAAACCACGCTTCAGCTTCAAAACCGGGCCTTGTGCACAGTGGGTGCTCAGGAAGGCGAGGCTGCCTTTCCCCCCGCCCCAACCCCGGCAGGCCCTGCTGCAAGGTGCAGGGGTCCCTGTGACCTCATCTGTTTAGGATCCCCTTGTGGGGCTGCCCATCCTGTCACTTGCTCTGTCATTAGCTGATTTTTGATTCCGTCCAGCTGCTAGATCTAATGCACTGTGTTAGGCAATGCCTGACAGGTCCTAAAGGGATCTACCCAAAATTCTGGGTTCAACCCGACCAATTTAACAAAGAAAGGTTCACTTTATGAAATTCCTCTTCTTATGAAATTCAATTAGCCGTTTTAACCTGCTGCGGGAACGAATCATTCACTGCTTGGAGTGAGTAGGTTTTATCAGAGTTTTTCTCCCAAAGCTAAACGGAAGTAAGAGGAGAGGGGAAGAGGAGAGTCTCCCATGGAGGGTCTGGGCACCCAGGGAGTGGGCGCTTGTGGACACGTCAGGGAGGGAAGGAGGAAGCTAGAGACTTGCTGAGCCCCCACTAAATGGCAGATGCTGTCCTGGGACCTCAGCTGCCCAAGGAGTAGTTAGGGTGGTCCATCACGTCCTGCAGGCAGGAGATGGTGACTCAGAGCGGGCTGGCCGATTGCCCAGAGCACACAGGAGACAGAGATCAGTGGGGGACTTGAAAGGGAGTCCTCTGACCCCAGAGAAGAATCTCTTCCCCCTGCCGCACACTGGGGATGCCTAGAGGGATGGGGTGGGATGGCAAAATGATTGTGAAACACCGGAGGAATGCGGAAAAGGAGGTGGAAGACTACCAGCAATGCACTTTGGTTTTTTAGTCTTGGACCTAATGGGAATGTTGTTCTTCATTGAATATTGGAAACAGAATTATATCCGAAGATATAGAGACTTGGTACTTCTCTCTTAACTTTGTTTCTTCGATGAGCAAGGCTCTGTCGTAATGTGAACTGCCATTCTCCAGTTTATCGTTTAGTCAATTTAGATTCTCACACACCCCTCTTTCTCAGGACACTTGAACTGACCCAGGATGGGGAGGGAGGGGCAGTGAGGCTCCAGCCTAGAGCTTATCAGTAACTGGCCAAAAATGTCACCTTTTGGTGTCCACAGATAGTAGTATCTATTTCTGCTCCTGGTATGATGAGAGACAAAAAGGCGATGCCCAGAAATAATTTGGAAGGTGTTACCACATACAGAAGGGAGTAAAACTGTGTCTGTAAACGTGAAAATGGCAGTATCTGCTTTAGTGAAGTTTTAGTCTTTTATTTCGTTTTCTCCTGAACATATCTATAGCTTATTGTCTGTACCAGGAACTCTCATACACCCTGTGATGTTCGCTCCCCTACTGCCCTGAATCACATTGAACATTTTGGTTCTGTAAACATCCTTCTTCCCCAACAAGACTGCAGTCTCCTCGGAGGTAGAGCCCAGCTTTCTTTCTCTTTGTCTTATCTTCAATCCCTGGGATATCATAGGAGCTCAGAATATGTTTGTTGTTTTGTGTTTATTCAAAGTTAGAGCTATAATTCACAAAATACACACCTCACATGTCCTCTGGTAAATTCTCCCTTTAATTGAAATGCATTCATTTGAGAAAGTGATGCTGATAGGAACAAGATAACTGGAGAACTGATGGTTTTCTAAGTGGCATGGGCCCCTCAGCCTGTAAATTACAATATGGAGCATTGAGATACCAAACCCGTTGGGGGAGGTACTGAGGATTATCCATTCTCACACAGAGCACTCAATACAAACCCCAACTCATATTAATCAAAAATTCTAAATCACACCACTGTTTTTTTCTGGAAGTACTTTTATGCTCTGTTTTATTTGTCACCATTAATAATAACGATAATGATAATAATAATAAAACTACTATGTGATTAAGGTGCAGATAAGCAATTAGGAAACAATATATTTATGGGCTTTTAGCAAGCCTTGCACTAGGAACAGGAATAGAATAATTACAAGGAGGTTTGTATGAGAGCTGGTTTCAGAAGATTCTTCAACTGGGAGTTGAGGTTGGTCACAGGGTTCTATTTTGTCTGTGATTCTGTTAACCTGTTCCCCTGGTGGTGATCAGTTAGTCACTCATTCATCTGACAAATATGTATTCAGTGTATGCCAGGCAGAGTGCTAGATGCTGGGAATGCAGTGGTAACTAGAATAGCCCCCACTCTTGTGGTCTGGGGTGGCTACAGACAGGTGTGTGTCTATTACAGTTAAGGGTGGTATGGCTGGCAATGGCAGTTGTAGGTACTTTGCACTATGGGGGAGCTTTCCCTGTGGGTATTTTGTCTAAACTGAGACCTATGGAATGAGTTGGAGATATCCAGGGGAAAGTTGGCCCCTGGAGAAGAGAGAGTTCCCTGGAGAGCCCCAGTGACCAAAAAAAGGTGCTTGGTAACTCAGAGGACTGAATTTTGGACAGGGGTGGCAATCAGACCTGAGTTGGAGAGGTCAGTTTGGACCATATCCTGAGGGCAGTGGGGAGCCACTGAAGGGTTTATCGGAACAGTGATCAGGTGTGCGCTTCAGAATGTCCACGCTGGCTGCACTGTGGGGTGACGAGACAGGAAGCAGGACCACCAGATGCAGAAGTTCATGATGATGGTGGCCTGGATATTGGTAATAACAGTGGGGACAGGTGATAAAAATCACAATGATAAGTATTTAATTAGTTCTTACTATTCATCAGACCCTATAGTAAGTGCTTTACATGTTTATTTGATATAAGCTTTAAACAAAACTCATGAAGCAGAGTTTATTATCACCATTTTATAGGTGAAGGAACTGAAACACAAAGAAGTTAAATAATTGGCCCAAGCTTGTGCACACCTCTAATCTGAGTGGCAACTGTGAACCAGCCCCTGTCTGGACTTGAGCCCCGGTTTGATTTCCGAGCCCATGGTCCCTACTGCTATACTCAGTGACTTGGCAATGGGAGGTATGTTACTCAGGTAGGGAGGATGGGGTAAGCGGATGAATGTTGGTGTGACAAATACATCAGACAGTCCCTTGGGGCTCACTTAGTGCCAGAAGCAGTGGAGAGCCCTCATCCCCTGGACAAGGAGACACAAGAAGACAATATGGGGCTTCCCTGGTGGCACAGTGGTTGAGAGTCCGCCTGCCGATGCAGGGGACACGGGTTCGTGCCCCGGTCCGGAAAGATCCCACATGCCGCGGAGCGGCTAGGTCCGTGAGCCATGGCCGCTGAGCCTGTGCATCCGGAGCCTGTGCTCCGCAACGGGAGAGGCCACAACAGTGAGAGGCCCGTGTACCGCAAAAAACAAAAAGAAGAAGAAGACTATATGAACAAACATCGGTAGAAACAACAAAAAATAGAAACTGAGACTCACAGGGGCTCCAGTTATGTTAGAGTTTACAGAAACAGACACAAACTTTAAAATAATTATACCTTATCATGATCAAGGTGTTAAAAGACAAAATTGGAGTTTTCAGCAGAGAATGAGAAACTGTATTTTTTAAAAGAACCAAATGTACATAAATGCGTAATACCCAAAATTAAGAACTCAATAATGAGTTTAACAGATGTAAACAAAGGGAGGAATATGAACTGAAAGATTGGTCAGAAAAGATAACCAACATTAAGTAGAGAGAGACAAGAGAAAAAAAATACCCCCAAAAAAGTAATAAGGTAAGGACATTGAAGTTTCAGTGAAAATGTCTAAGATATGTATGATTGGAATTCCAAAGAAAGTTCAGAGAAAATGGGTCAGAAGCAGTATTTCAAGAGATAATGGCAGAGAACATTCCTAAACTTTCAAAAGACATCAAGTCACAGATTCAAGAAGCACTACAGACTCCAAGCAGGATAAATAAAAAGTTCACACTGAGGCATTCATAGTGAAACTGCTGAAAACTAATGACAAATACAAATCCAAAAAGCAGGGGGAAAAGATTACTTTCAAAGGTCCAATAATTAAACACATAATTTTGGAAGTCAGAAGACAATGGAAATATCCTTTAAGTGCTGAAAGAAACTGTCAGCTTAGAATTTTATACCCAGTGACAATGCCCTTCAAGAACAAAAATGAGATTTTTTTAATGTGCAGACAAACCAAAGCTGAGATAATTCAACACCAGAAAACCCACACTAAAGGAAATACTGAAGTATATTCTTCAGGCAGAAGGAAATTAATTCAAGATGAAAGGTTGGCGTTTCAGGAAGGAATGAAAAGCAATAAAAAATGTATGTCTAAATGGATATTAGCTTATAAAACAATAAAAATGCTCTCATATGGAGCTTAACACACAGAGAGAAATAAGTAGATGCAAAAATGGCATAGGGAAGGGAGAGGGGATGGTAAAAAGAGTTAAATGATTTTAAGGCCCTTGAATTGACAAGGAAAAGAGTATAAATATCAATTAACTTTAGACGTCAATAAGTGAAGGATACAGGTAGTAACGTCTATGGATATTACAATGAAACAATGCAAAATATTTAATCTGAAAGAAAGCAAAGGAAAAAAAGAAGGGAATGTAGAACAAGTGAGACCAATAGAAAGCATTTCATAAAGTGATAAATTTATACCTAAATACATCAGTAAATTCATCAAATATATATGTTTCAACTAAAAGAGAAAGATGTTCAAACTGATTTTTGAAAATTGACTCTATGCTGTTTATAAAAAACACATTCAAGGGTAAAAGATATAGAAAGATTAAAAGTAAAAAGACGGGAAGAAAAGATTCCATGTGAAAAGCAAGTGTAGCTACATCAATATCAAACTAAGTAGACTTTTAGACAAAAAGCAGTACATTCAGAGTTAAGAATAGAGTTAAAGGACATCTCAAAATTATATTTTTTTAAAAAAACAAACCTCTGTTCACCAGGAAGATACAATAATTGCATGCACATAAGAATATAGCCTCAAAATGTATGAGGCAAAAATTGATAGAGCTACAAGGAAAAAAGTAGAAGAATCCACAACCACAGTGGGAGATTTTTTAATACATTCTCTAAACAAAACAAAAGTGAGGGTATAGAAAATTTGAGGATGCAATTAGTAAGCATGTCTTAATGGACAGGTATAGAATAGCATGCACAAAAACTAGGGAATACACACTCTTTTGAACCGCAAACAACATGTGTAAGCACCGTGGAGAAGAATAAGTATGCAGTGTTGTGCATATGGCATTTTAAATAAGGGGGTCAGGAAAGACCTCACTGAAGTGGCGTTTGAACAGAGACCAGAAGGACATAAGAGCGTGACTCAGACGCCGGAGGGAAGAAGCAGCTGTCTGGTCGGGAAGCAGCCCGGCCCCGCAGGGCAGGAGCAGAGGGAGCTGGGAGCGGGGAGAAGACGTGGGCTGTACTGTCCCCACGGGGGAGCGCGGGGCCGGCCGTGGATTGACGGGAATCAGGGGCTGTTGCTCCTTACAGAGCCAGACCAGCTGGCTCCATCAACACCATGGAGCCAATGTCTTCCAAAATTCTGTTCAAGGCCTCAAGTTACTTCTTCCTGTCCGTGTCTGCTTAGCCCCTCCAGTCTCCCTTCGCCTCTGAGTCTTGACCCCCTTTCACAGCTCAGCCTTCCTCTGTGTCTTGTCTGCCATCTTTTCAGGGAAGGCACTAAACCCAGTGTCTATGGAACATGCACTGGGGATCTGCAATGCGCCGGGCCTTCTCAGGAACTTTATCTCAGGGGTCCCCAACCCCCAGGCCACGGAGGCCTGTTAGGAACTGGGCCACACAGCAGGAGGTGAGCAGTGGGCAAGCGACAGAAGCTTCACTGGCCGCTCCCCATCGCTCCCCGTCACTCGCATTACCGCCTGAAACATCCCCCCCACCCCTCACCGTCCGTGGAAAAATAGTCTTCCACAAAACCAGTCCCTGGTGCCAAAAAGTTTGGGACCGCTGCTTTATCTCATCCTAGCAAGCCTTGGCGAGAGGGCCGGGGGGTGGGGGGCGGGGGTAGGTGTTATTATACCATTTGACAGATGGGAAAACTCTTATGAGATTTTGCTCCTTTGTAAACTCAATCTTTTCACAGATGCTCACTTGACCCTCTGATTGAATTGGAACCAGGCTCTGCTGGTGACCCAGCTTCCAGGGCAGCCACCTCCAGGGGTCCCCGCTCTTCCTCCCACCCTGTCCGTAACTCTGGGCCCAGAGGACAAGCGAGGACCCTCAGCACTTCCCTCAGGCACTTCCCATTGCCGCCGGTGGCAGTCCTGTAGCCCTTTCCAGGGCAGACTCAAGAACCCCACCATCCTCCTCTGCAAATCTTCCCATCATCCTGGTCATGCCAAGGGGACCAGTGTCCAGCCCCAGCCTCCAGTCCAGGGAAGGCAGAGGAGAAGCTCTCTCTTCCTTCCCCATCCAGCCTCCCAGGCCCAGTTCAGATTTCCCCTCCCCACTGGGCCTCCTCTGCAGGCTCCAGCCCTCAGGAACGTGTGGTCCACCCTGTTCAGTTTCTCACGTGTCACTCAAGGTCTCCTACTGACCTCTGCTCTTGCTGCATGTGAGTCTCATCTTTCTAATCAGGCTGAGGCTCTCTGGTGGCCTTTGTTCCCATCTCCCAAGGCAAGTCTTTGCCCCAAGGAAGAAGAGAAGAGCACTGCTCAGGGGTCTGAGGTTGGATGAGGTTCTAGCCCCTGAGCACTGGCAAGGCTTCTAGAGTTCACAGTGTGATCACTGACACTCCCCAGTCTGTGAACCACAAGAACCTTCCATCCCTGTCACTCAAGTCAGAAACCACAGAGTCCTGGTCAAGCCCCGCAGCCCAGGAAATCTGTTTGGTTCTACGTTCAGTAGTGATCCCAAATCCAACTACATCCCACTCCTTCCCTGCACCACCTCGTCCACCTTCTTTCTAGCTGGGCTACCGGTGCTGCCTCCTAAGTGGTCCTCCTGATTCCACTCTTACCACCCACAGTCAGTTCTGCACGTAACAGCCAGGGAGATTCTTTTCTTAAATTCTTTTCCATTATGGTTTATTACAGGATATTGAATATAGTGCCCTGTGCCATACAATAGGACCTTGTTGTTTATCCATTCTATATATCATGGTTTGCATCTACTAATCCCAAACTCCCAATCCATCCCTCCTCCACCCTGTCCCCCTTGGCAACCGCAAGTCTGTTCTCTGTGTCTGTGAGTCTGTTTCTGTTTTGTAGATAAGTTCATTTGTGTCATATTCTGGATTCCACATATAAGTGATATCATATGGTATTCGTCGTTCCTCTTTCTGACTTACTTCACTTAGTATGGTAATCTTTAGGTCCATCCATGTAAATGGTATTATTTCATTCTTTTTTTTTTTTTTTGAAGTATAATTGCTTTACAACGTTGTGTTAGTTTCTGCTGTACAACAAAGTGAATCAGCTATATGTATACATATATCTCCTCCTTCTTTATCTATCAACAGTGTAGGAGGGCTCAGGGAGATTCTTTTAAAACGTAAATCTGATCATGTCATTACCCTGCTCAAAAGCTTCCAATGGTTCCCTACCTCACTCGGAAGAAACACCCAGACTCCTCCCCTCGATTATAAGCTTTGACCCCTGCCTGCTCCTCCGCTCTCATCTCCCACCCCTCAGTCTCACTCATTGTGCCTCAGCCTCCCTGGGTTCTTTCCTGACCTTCTCACACGCTGAGGTGCACCCACTTGAACACTGCCCCGAGTCCAGGTGTCTGCAGATGAAGGCCCAGTGCTCAGCCCAAAAGGCCTTTCATCAGGAAGGCCTCCCGCGACCAGTCTATCTGAAGTCACACCTGTGCTGGCAGGCTCTGGACAAGAAACAGATGGCACACTCCAAGAGGGCAGTTGGAGTCTGCTTAATGACGGGCTACTTACAGAGCTATGCTTCAGGTTAGGGACGGTGAAGCATTCCCGGTGTGAGCACAGCAGGAAGCTGGTACCGTCCTTAGGCCTGAAGAGGCTAGGAAGGAGAGTGTGGTATCAGGACACAGAGGGGAGCATAGCTGCAGGAGGGGGCCATGCCCAGAGCCGCAGCCTTTAGTAGAAGAATGCAGCCACCACCAACCTCAGCCCAGAGGAGCGAGCCAGAGTAAATACCCTGACCTCCCCTGCCCTCCCATCTCCTGCGGATACTTCCAGCGGCCAAACCCACCTGGGAGCCAGAGGGCAAGGCAGCCCAGGGATGCACTCCTCAGAGGCCCTCCTCCCCAACACACAGCAAGGCAGAGAAGTGGGGGTGGACCTGGATGGAGCAGAACTGAGCTCACGCAACACAGCATTCTTTACTCTGAAGCTCTACCCTGCTTCATTTTTCTTAAGAACACTCACCACTCCCTGGTGAACTATTGTGTATTTAATCGTCTTGCTTTATTTTTGTCTCTAGAACCATGAGGGTGGGAATGGGGTCCTTGTCAAGTTTTGTTTGTTTTCCATTTACGTCTCCCAGGTACCTAGAACAATGCTGGCCTGTGGCAGGAGTTGAATAAATATTTGGCGAATGAATGACTGAATGAGGCTGGTATTATCATCCCATTTTATAGTTGGAAAGACCAAGCCTCCGAAAACATAATCAGTCGAGGTCCCTGGGGGAAGCTGCCTGGGTCTTCTGACCCCCAGGGCATGGTCCCTTCACCACAACCCAGAGCAGAGTTACAACTGCTGAGAGGGTTCTCCGGTGCTTTGGAAACCACTGCGGGTCCAGGTGGCCACCAGAGCGTCAGTCCTGGCTCTTCCCACATCCTTGGGCTTTGCACAAAAGTTGAGCATGGTTTGAAATCCCTTTATGCCTTAATAAAATTAGCAGAAAAGTCCAAGTATTTTTCGTGATGCTTCATGCTTGCAGCTGGTATGTTTTCAGCATCCTGATACCTACCCCTTTCCCCACCCCTGCCTTTGATTTCAGAGCCACTGGGAGCTTTCAGGGAAGGTCACACTCGTGCCCCAAGGCCGGGAGCCCACGTGCCCAGGGGCCTCTGTCTACTGCGTTCTGCTCTGAGGGCTACCTTGCTGGAAGGGGCGTCGTTCCAGGGAGGAGGTCCCAGGCTCTGTGGGACCAAGCTTCATCTATCGGCGGGCGGGTGTGGGCTGAGTGCCCGGGCAGCCTGAGTTCATCTGTACAACTGCAGCAGGCGTGGCGGGAAGGAATGTTGCTGAGGCTGCACCTTGCGTGGCCTCCACCCCGGCTCCGGCTCCTCCTGGGAGAAAACCCATTATTCCTGTCTTGGTGGCTTCACACCCACGGGCACCGGCACGCTCTCATTTACAGACGGATGATTACATGCTTTTGGGGTCACTGCATGGACGCAGCTGGCACTGAGGGTTTTGTGTTTAAATGAAGTGGCCAAGTCAGTCTGGTTCAGCTGCACTGGCCTTTAGCAGAGTGACATCACCATCCCCCTCGTTCAGCACAAGGTCATTTCTGTCCCCTGTCAGCAAACATTCCCGCCCTTGCTCCGGGTACCGCAGGACCCGCCTCTGCTCTATTTGGGAACCGCTTCACTGTGGCCTCTGGTCTGCCAGGACTGGTGACCTTGATTCTTCCTCATGAGGGATCCCAAGGTCAGTCCCCTCAGGGCTCATAAGAATGACCTCGATGGGCTTGTGGGTCCCAGTAGGGAGAGTGGACCTCTGTGCTCCTGTCCACACCTCCCCACTGGTAGCACATCCGGGGGTTACACCTCCCACCCTGCCGTCCCACCAGGCTCCCCAACTGACCCTCCTCCCCAGGCAGCCCTGTGGAGCCTTTCTTTTCTGACCCAGCTTGTCTTCCTCTACTGAGCCCTGCAGAAAACTCACACCCAGCCTGGCTTCATCATCTTCTTTAATTCTGTGTCAGGAAGGCTATAGGGTTTGGTGGAGCCTCGCCACTCTCATCTTACCTAAACTAGTCTTTCTTAAATTGGGAGAAAGAAGGAAAGATGATAGGAGAAACAAGACGTGGCAATGAACGCCAGAGTGAGAGATTTGCCAAGTATCTGAACTTTGTCCTCCCCACACTCCCTGTTCCGCTAAATAAAGAAAATAGAGGTGCCTCCGGGCCTTTTTTAAATCAAGATTTTATTAAAGGGCTTCCCTGGTGGCGCAGTGGTTGAGAGTCCGCCTGCCGATGCAGGGGACACGGGTTCGTGCCCCGGTACGGGAAGATCCCACGTGCCGCGGAGTGGCTGGGCCCGTGAGCCATGGCCGCTGAGCCAAGACGTAGTTTCAATCACCAAGCAAACAATTCACAAAGACATTTTCTGGAATAATGAGAATAATAAAAGCTATCATTTTGGAGGGGCTGAATCCATGCCAGGCCCCGGGCTGTGGGTTTGGCCATCTATCATTCTCACCCACCCCATGAATTGAAAGGTTGATACCATCCCCTTTTTACAGATCAGGAAACAGGTTTGGAGAAGCCTGGCGACCTGTCCAGGACACAGCGCGCGTGAGAGCTGGGTCTGGGGTTGGCACCAAGTATGGGCGGCTCTGGCCCTGTCTTCACTGTCCCTCACGGTGGAGCCCCACTCAGACCAAGGCAGGTGGCCAGAGGCCACACCAGAGCTTCCGTGGCCGGAAGCTGTTGCGACTCCCAAAGCTAAGAGAGCACCGCAGGGGGATCCCTACCTTTGGTTTCTGCTTCGCATTTCAGAGCTTCCTCTCTGGGTTAGGGCTGTGACCATACCACAGTATGTTTGCCCAGCCCAGTTTGAATCCTAAGCTGGTGAAACAGAAATATCCTTGTGAAAATAGGAGCACACTTTTATTTACCAAAGGTAAACGAAACCTTTCACTGGTCTGAAGGGTTTCCGTGTTTCTGCCTCCCGTCTCCTCCCCTCCGCTCGCTTTGATTGCCCATAACATTAACCTTCAGAAAGAAACGAAAGTAAACAAGCTGGCAAATCCAAGTATCTGATTTCCCGGCTGCATCCCTCTCAGGCACGGCGGTGGCACCTGCCACAGGCCCTCTCGGGAGTTACCCGGCAGGGAGGCCTCCGTGGGCCTCACGTCCACCCCACGCCTGCCCCTCGTGCTCTCGGGGTAAGGGAGTTCCTTGCTGGAATTTGGTCATCGTGAAGCTCGCATATGTATCAATTCATTTAGCTTTCCCCCGGTCCAGTTGGCCTTGGCAAGGCTCGGCCGCAGCTCCAGGCTCGTGGCTCTGTAATGGAAAAAAAAGGAGGGAAAATGCATTCCATGCAGGACTTGTTTTTGCGTTGGGTCAGTAGTCTTGTTTTCAGGCATGTTGTCTTAATAGGGGAAGGCTGTTTCTCGGAAAATATCACCTTCAAGTCCTGTGACTCTTTTTCAGGTTACATAAAAGGGCATTAGGCAAACACTTGGATATTCAGCAGCTTCCTTTCTTGGGAGCTCAAATGGTGGGGGAACGGGCTACAATGCGCCTCTAGCAGCAGCCATGCAGAAGAAGAATAGGCAGCAGTTACCTTCCTCATCAGCCTTCAGTCTGGAGAATATCTGCAGTACTAAAGGTTACAGCTTTTTCTGTGACGTATTGCTTCTTCAGAGAGTATTAAAGATGTTTTGAATCTATTTTTTAGGAATCTTGAAACCACCAGTGGAACATTTTTGATGTCGTGGGTAATGCATAAAGCAGCGGCTTGGGAAGGCTGGGCAGGGAGATGTACCAAGGGTGTTGGAAGCACAAAAGACACTGCCCATTGTAGTTTGAACAGTTTGGAAGCAAGCAAGGTGGGGCATATGCTGAGATGTGGGAGTAGATGTGGCTGGGAAGTGGCATTATTCCTTTTATTTGCAGGGGGATGGAGAAGAGGCAGACAGACCCTGCCTCTCCTGGGAATGGGCAGTATTTATTGGGAAGGGAGAGCCGGAGGAAAAGTTCCGTAATCATGGAAGGAATTCTCAAGCCCTGCTCCGCATTCTTATTGTTTTGGCTTTTTTTGCTGCCTGGACTTTCCCAACCCAGAGAACAGATTCATATAAAAATTGCAACAAGAAGTGATATCACTGTGGAAGTTGTAGTAGAGGGTAAATTTTATGTGTCAGCTTGACTTGGCCAGGGAGGGATTGGGGGGCAAGATATTTAGCCAAATGTTATTCTAGCTGTGTCTGTGAGGCTATTTCTGGGTAAGATTAACATTTGAATCAGTGGGGTGAGTAAAGCAGATGACCCTTCCTAATGTGAGTGGGCCTCATCTAATCAGTTGAATGTCTGAATAGAACAGAAAGGCTGACCTTCCCACAAATAAGAGGGAACTCCTCCTGACTGACCACTTGAGCTGGGACATAGGTTTTCTTCCCGCCTCCAGACTCAAACTGAAACATCAGCTCTTCTTAGGCCTCGAGCCTGCCAGCTTTTGGACCAGAACTTATAGCATTGGTTCCCCTGGGTCTCCAGCTTGCCAACTGCAGATCTCGGGACTTCTAGGCCTCCAAAACCCCATGAGCCAATTCCCTATTAATTAATCAATCTCCTATTGGCTCTGTTTCTCTGGACAACGTTGATTGACTAATACACATGGCATTAATAAAGCAGGGACTGAAATATTACAATCTTTCCTGAATTCATAACCTGACCATATCAGTTGTGTCCACTATGAGAAAAGGGTCATTGAATCCCCAAAGTGTTCAGCATGTGGCCAGTGGCCCCAAAAAGCTCTCTGGCCACACCTCTCTCCTGAGACTATCAGAGGCCATGAATGGAAATGAGGAGAAAGCAACACGAGGGGGAGGGAAATGGCCTCACCTGCCTGTCTCACCTGGCACCTCCCGGCTCCTCCCACCCAGAATGCCCCTTGGAAGAGCAAAGGACTCAAGCAGATTTGGCCTGATACCCAAGCCCAGCTCCACGTCCCCCACTCCCAGCCGGCCTGGCCTCCCAGGGGTGGGTATGGTCCTGCTAAACTCTGGGAAATAAAAGCTAACATTATCCACATGCTGTTGACACTCTTTTTTTTTTTTTTTAATTTATTTAATTTTGGCTGTGTTGGGTCTTCGTTTCTGTGCGAGGGCTTCCTCCAGTTGTGGAGAGCGGGGGCCACTCTTCATCGCTGTGCGCGGGCCTCTCACTGTCACGGCCTCTCCCGTTGCGGAGCACGGGCTCCAGACGCGCAGGCTCAGTAGTTGTGGTTCACGGGCTTAGTTGCTCCGCGGCATGTGGGATCCTCCCGGTCCGGGGCACGAACCCGCGTCCCCTGTATCGGCAGGCGGACTCTCAACCACTGCGCCACCAGGGAAGCCCTGTTGACACTCTTTTACTGTGATTGAGACCCAGGTCCATGGAAGAGTCCCTCCCACCTCCTCAGAACTGCTTTGGTAGGAAAACAGAAAACCCTCTAGCACCCTCAGGCAGCTGTCCTCTCTCTAATTGCATCTCCCCAGGTGGCCCTCGGCCACAGAGAGGTCCTGACTCTTTTCTACCTGCACAGCCTCTGTTTTTGCCCGGGTGACAGGGCCCTGGGGCTGGTGGGAGGGGCAGGGAGAGGCCACAGGGCTCAGACCCTTGACTGGAAACTGAGAGGAACTAAGAGTCCTGCCTGAGAGACTGGGTATCACTGGCACCCACACCCAATGGTCAGTTATGGTCTGGGTGTTCGTTTATGGGGTCCATATGGAGTGGGGGCCCCAGTTGGTCCAGATTCTACTGCCCACCCAGGCACTATTACCAAGAATGAAAATACTGCTGGGCTTTATAGCTCAACAGTTAAGCACACAGGTTTTCTAATCAGACCCAGCTTCACGTCTCAACTCTACTTTGTTAGCTGTGTAACTTTGAGCAAGTTAAGTAACCTCTCTGAGGCTCACCTGTGAACCTGGTTATGAGGAGTAGATTAGATTTTGAAGTAAAGAATTTGGTTCTGTACTTAATAAAGTTAGTGCTCAATGAAATTTTGTTATCATTTTCCTATTTAGATTATCAGCGTTTCTCACTAGTTACATTAAGACCCACAAGATTTGGAGTCTCAGCAAATAACATCATCCCGTCCATGAAAATGGTGCAAAAAGTAAGTCTGAGTGATCCACTGAAACGTGCTAACTGGGAAAAATCCAAGAGCAGCCCTATGAAGTAACTATTTCATTTGTACCCTCATTCATTCATTCAACAAACATTTATTATGCCAGCTATGTCCCAGCCCAGGCCCTCAAGGAACTCACAGCCTGGAGGAGGAAGCAGGCAATACTCTGATGAATCCCAAGGTCAACTGTCCTGAGCCCCATCACAGCTCATTGGAGGAAGAGACAGTCTGGCACACAGAGTGGTCAGGGAAGGCTTCCTGGAGGAGGTAACGCCTGTGCTGAAGTTTAAGTTCCACTTGGGTGAGCAAAGAGGTGGTGGCAGAGAACTCCAGGGAGGACTGTAAATGCAAAGCCAGAGAGACAAGAAAGAGAAAGACTGGGGACCACGAGAGAGGATGCAAGAGTGTGTGAGGAGCGTGGTGAGGCATGAGGTGGGAGACCAGACTGGGGCCTGGTCCTGGAAGGACTCGTCAGCTGTATGGCTGGCTCAAACTCTGACCTGAGGACAGTGGAAGGGCCCTGAGGATTTTGAAGCAGGGGTGGCATGGCCAGGTTTGCATTTTTTGAAAGCTTAGGGGGGCCTGCGGGGCTGCCTGCCTTGGAAAGTCACAGCCTGGGATGCAGCAGTGATTCTTCCCTATAAGAACATCACAGGGGCCCCTCCCACCAGGAGGACACTTCAGGCCAGGGCATGGCCAGGCCTTCACTGGAGCTGCAGTGAATGCCCTGTACAAATGGCAGATCTCCCTTGCACAGTGCCCACTAGTCCTTGTGGTGCCTTTGTGTAATTTCGATAAAGGTGCTTTACTAGTCAGAGTTCTCTAGAGAAACCAATAGGCTGTGTATATATATAGTGAATATTTATGTTAAGGAACTGGCTCATGAGATTATAGAGGCTGAAAGTCCAAAATCTGCAGGGAGGGCCATCAGGCTGGAGACCCAGGGAGAAGTCGATGTTGCAGTTCAAGTCCAAAGGCTGTCTGCTGGCAGAATTCCCTTTTGTTCAGGGAGGGCAGTCTTTTGTTCCTTCAGCTGATTGGAAGAGGCCCATCTACTTTAGAGAGGGACAATCTGCTTACTCAAAGTCTGCTGATTTAAATGATTTCTTTTTTTGGAGGGGGTGTTAGTTTAGTTTTCTGCTTTATGAATAAAAGTTTAAATGGTACAGACTGTTGGTCATTTCATTCTTATTCTTTTAGTCATCTATTCAAGCACAAACTTGGAATTTCATAGCCATAAGGTCAGGACATAGACTTAACAAATGAAACCCTGGGCCAACTGTGTTAAGAATTTACTTGCTACCTCATGAACTATACCATGTTAATTACTTCCTTGACACGCTATGAAAAAATGATAAATGTTAATCTCATCTAAAAACACCCTCACAGGAACAGCCAGAATAATGTATGACCACATATCTGGGCACCATGGCCCAACCAAGCTGACACATAAAATCAACCATCCCAGACACCCTTCCAGGCGGACGCGACCCTTTGCCCTAGGCACATGGCTTAGTGGGCAGAGAAGGGCACTGCACAGCCACATACATGCAGTAGCTCGGCCACACCCCATGTGCTCGCAGGTCTCTGCTCCGACCTCTTGCCTGCTATCCCACTGGCCCTGGACCAGACCTGAGGCTGTTCAGACACACCTGCAGCAGCTGCAGCTCCTTGGCCTCTCTATTGCAGGAGGCCAGTTCCAACCAGAACCCCTGGTCCTTGGCCCCCTAGACTCAGTGACTGCCCCTCTGCTCACGCCCGGCTAGAAGGGAAAGGAAAATGTGAATGGCATGCTTTAAAATAATGGGTCTGTGATTGTCCTCACCACAGGTGAGGCTCTGAGTCTAATATGTCACACCTAGGGGCATCTCCAGGGCTGAGCTGAGTGTAAGTGCCCTCCTGCAGTGTAAGTGCCCAGCCCCGGCCTGGGCCAGTGGGATATTTGAGGGTAGTGGGTGCACTAAGGGGGGTCTGGGGCCTCGACGTGACTGGGGCATGGGAGAAATGGATCTGGGAAATGGGTCCACTCCTGCAGGCCTTGGCTGTGGCTCCTCTTGAAATCCAAGCATCCCAGGGACAGGAGCCCTAACACTGATTTTAGAAAACTTGGTCCCTGGGGCCCAGGAGTGGGCCATGGTCTGCGTTGACGGAAGAGATTACGATCTACAAATATGAACTGACTGCCGGGACACAGAATGCAGAGGGGAAGCTGCCTCCCCTTTGGCGAAAAATCAATGCCTGGTGTCAG
This sequence comes from Neophocaena asiaeorientalis asiaeorientalis, assembly GCF_003031525.2. Classification (NCBI taxonomy): domain Eukaryota; kingdom Metazoa; phylum Chordata; class Mammalia; order Artiodactyla; family Phocoenidae; genus Neophocaena; species Neophocaena asiaeorientalis. The sequence continues at coordinate 5,439,173 of NW_020173656.1, forward strand.
GACTCCCTATTGACAGCTTGATTAGGAAGGACTCGAAACTCACTCTGCCCTGGAATCATACCAGGAAGAGACAGATGGAGGCATTTCTGGGGCCTTGGTGAAGCCAGCAACTGCATTAAATGCAGACCATCCCCACCCCACCCTCTCAAACATCATGGAGAAGCTTCCTTATTAAGCCTTCATTCACACCTCACATCTTTACTGAGGACCTACTATGTGCTGGACCCTATCCTGGCGATAAGGCAGAGTCTTGACTTCCAAGAATTCATGGTCTATTGGGGAACAGATGAGCAAATAGGAATTACAATCCAGGAGCACATGGGGACTCCATCCCCGTGAGGGGGAGGGTTAGAGAGCGTGTTAGAAGACCCCAGGTGATGCATATGGCCTGGCTGGGGAAGGAGGCTGTTCAGGGGAGGCTTCTCCAAGGAGAGGATGCCCAAGCTGAGTCTTCGAGGGTGAGATGGAGTGAGCCTCGATGAAGGGGAGCCCGCTGGACACACAGAGGGGAGGGTTTGAGCCAAGGCATGAAGACAGGAAGCAGCAAAGTGCCAGGGTAGGAGTGGTGAGAGATGGCACCCAGGACACCAGGGGGGCTTTGGGAACTACATCAGGGAGTTTGGACATGACCCCTTAGACTTCAAGACTCCGGGGTTTTAGAGGGAGGGGTGATGTGGTCATATTTACATTTTAGAAAAATACCCGCAACACAAGGATCAGGGTAGGGCAGACCCCACAGTGACAGGAAGGCCAGGTGGAAGGCGGAAGCGGGGGTCAGGGGGACAGGGCTGCTACAGAAATATTGAGGCGAGCTTTGGCAAAGCTGCTGGCGGGTGGAGAGTGCAGGGACAGGGACAGGGCTGTGAAAGCTGAGTCCCTGTTCCCGCCTTGACCACAGTGCGTGGGGGAACCAGCTCTGGGACCGAGCCCACAGCAGAGACAGCAGGTCTGGGCTGGGGAGGCAGAGATGGGAATCCAAGGGGACGTGCTGCGTTGGAGGTACAGGTGGAACACCCAGTGGAGGTGTGCAGGAGGCATTTGAATATGTGGGGTCTGGAACTTAAAGGTGGCAAAGATTTGGCAACCAGGTGATAATGAGAAGAACGTTAAAGAACCCCAAGAAACACCAGCAGTTAAAGAGAGAAGGCCAAGCCCCCCGAGATGGACCTAGAGGCCGATATATGCCATGCATGAGAACCACCCCACGGGCAAGCCTTGCCCTGATCGTGGCACCCGCATTCGAGGGGCTACTGGGATGCTGTCTTATGTGGTGCTCAGCCTGTCCACTATGGGGACAGCCTTGGAGGAGGGACCAGAGCGCTCCAAGTCCCAGTCCCCTGGCGGGGAAGAGCGAGCGGTTGCCTGTGAAGGAAGCTGGTCCTGCCAACCAGCCGGGTCGGTGGTCTCAGGCCTCTCCCAACAAGAGCAGCAGCAGCTGAGGCACTGGCTCTGCAACCCAGAGCCCCAGGCGCCCCCTCAGCCCACCTGAGTGAGGTGGCCCAGGGGAGAGAATGGAGAATGGAAGAGGCCTCCAGGCTCAGATGCTGCCCTTTTCCAACTGCCCATTTCCCCAGGGAGACCCAGAGCGGAGAAGGGTCTAGGCCAGGTTACCCAGACCCCAGGCCACCCCGACTCCCAGGCTGCTGCCCTCCTGGGGAAGCTTGGGAAAGGCCGTGCATGTCTGGAGCATCTGGGAGGAGAGGAGCGTGCTGGGCCCCGGTGCTGACGGGAACGACTCCTCCAGGCTGGGAAATGGGCAGCCTGGAAAGAATGTGAAAATGCTGAGCCCCCAGGACAACAAGGGGAGCATTCATACACCTTAAAACAGAAGGCGCCGCCACAAACAGTGTGCAGCAGGAAGTTGCCCCCGTACACTTGGGGACTGCTCCCCAGACAAGCTGCCTGATGCACATTTGTGAGTGACCCATCCTACCCTCCTCCCCTTCGTCCTGAAACTTCTGCAGCCTCCCTCTGCTTAACACTCAAAATGAGCCCAGAATGATGTCACTCTGTGATGGTTAAATGCAGCTCTTGGTATCCAGGGCCCTGGCATAGGGGCGGCCACCGTACATCCCCAAGGGCTAGAGGCTCAGCAGAGTCCAGCAGGCTGGGGGAGGTGGGAACACGTGTCAGGACAAAGGGGGAGATACGGGGCATCAGTGCGTGCCAGCTGCTGTCTCTCTGTACCCTTGTGTGTGAACTGTGGGCGGTTCACGTGTGTCTTAGCTCAGGCTGCCGTCACGAAATACCATAACCTGGGTGGCTTATAAACAACAGACATTTATTTCTCGCAGTTCTGGAGGCTGGAAGACTGAGATCAGGATGCCAACACCATCAGGTTCTGGCGAGGACCCTCTTCAGGGGTCCGACTGCCCCATGTGTCCTCACACAGCGGAGAGCACGGGGAAGAAGCAGGCTCTCTCATCGTCTTCTAAGGGCACCGGTCCCTCTCATGAGGGCTCCACCTTCATGACCTAATCTCCTCCCAAAGGCCCACCTCCTAATGCTATCACGTGGGGGTTAGGATCTGAACTCTGGGGGGACGCACACATTCAGTCCACAGCCGCGTGTGAGGAGTGCAATTACTGCTGCGCTCAGAAGTGTTTATGCCGCGTGCAAGCTTGTGTGTGCAAAGAAGGCCAAAACAGCGGCCCCTTGCGGTGAGCACCTCACTGTGCCAGGAGTCAACTGGGCACTTCCGCTGTACATCCTTACACAGACCCTTCCTCAGGCCTGGGAAGGAGGGGACTCTATCATTCTCCTTGTGCAGGTGGAGAAACTGAGGCTCAGAAACATTCCATCCTTGCCTGGGGGACTTTGGAAATGAAAGAACAGGGATCCAAACTCCCCACTCTGGACGACCTCATGTTCTGACCCCAAAGGCATCGTGTTCCCTGTGCCCAGAACAGCACATCACCCCCTGCTTTCACCCCCAACACGCCCCTCCTCCTCTGGCTCAGGACTCACCCCCTCCTCCAGGCAGCTTTCCTGGACACACACGGCTGGGGTAGGTGCACCCCTCTGCCACAGCACTTGATCTCCAGGTTGGACCCATTTCCTTGCCTGTCTGTCTGCCAGTCTGATCTACTGGAGGGCAGAGTCCTCGTCCTACCCGAACCATAAAGGGTGGACAAATGGTGGTCCCAGAAGAGGGAGGATGGCAAACTCCAGCTCAGGACCCTGGACCTAGCCATCTGCTCCCAGACCCTTGCAAACCGCACTCCAATGTGGGCTGATCCTCTCGGCCCTAACTGCAGTGTTGGCTTCCCCTGCCTGGAAAGCCCCCACCTTTCAGGACCCAGCTTCAGGCCCGCCCCCTCATCCCTCTGCCCTGCAGGCCTGTCCGATGCTATCTGAGTGCCAGACAAGAAGCCGGCTGTCCGCATGGGTGATACCAACAAGACAGCACCCACACACAGCGCCCTTGTGTGCTAGGCATGGGTCTAAGTCCTTTGCACTTATTAATTCATAATCCTATGCTGTAGGTTTAGACTTACCTCAGTTTTAGGGGTGAGGAAAGGAGGGCATGGAGAGGTCCATTAGCTTGCCCCCAGCTCACCGCACTTGTAAGTGGCAGGACTTGCATTTGAACGAGGCCACCCAGCTCTAACTACCCCCAACCATGAGAAACCCCAGGCTTCCCTGAGGAGCTCACAGTCTGGAAGGTAAGACAGACTTCTGCTGTCCCAGTGGGCCCAGTGTACAGGGGAGAAAGCAATCCCACACAGACCTCAGGCCTCAGACAGGGCGTCAGAGGTAGTGAGGCTGCCTGGAATGTGCTGGAACGTCTATCCCTCCCTCCCTGGAGAACTGGCCATTGCCAGGTTCCAGTGGGCCTGCTCTGTGGTGCCTGGAGGCCTTTGCGGCCCCTCCAGTGCTGGCCTGTGCCCTGCAGTGGGGATGGGCCCTGGAGCCCTGCGCCCAGGTTTACCCAGCTGTGGCCTGGGGATGATGCACTGAGACCAATCTGTTTGCCTGCCCCTCGTAGAGGGAACGGGCTGTTTTCTCCCTCCTGTAATTGTTACCATCTGTTTCCCTTCCTCGTGTTTGTTGATGTTTTCTTGTTTTAAAACTGAAATGAGTCAGATTGGAAACTGATTTAGGAAAAAGTGTCTGGGAGGGAAGCTCCAAGTGGCCATGGGGGACTCTGTGCTTCAGAGCCGGCGGGAGAAAAAAGATTCCGTGGGGCAGGCCGGGGGTGTCTGCCAGCATCACCTGCCCGGTGGGGGGCTGGAGTCTCCCGGCTGCCCAAGCAGGCTGGGGCTTGGGGGGTGGGGAGGGTGTCTGTGGGGGAGTGTGGAAGGCGTGTGTGTAGGTAGGCAAGTGCGTGTGTGTGCACACTTGTGCACCCACGTGAACGTCCAGCTGCCGTTCTATTGGGGATTTTAAGTCAGTGCCTGTGCCTCTCCCTTCCTGTTCTCATCCACCAGTCACCCTAGACTCTTGGCTCCTCATTGCTGTTATTTAAGCCAAAGAAAGATGCCCTGGGATCCTGCCCCTGGCTATCTGGGTCTACAAGCCCAGCCCAGCTCTGAGACGTTGACCTGCAAGTCAGACCAGCTGCCACCAGACCTTGTAATACCCTGGCTTTGGTCTTATGGCCAAATGGCTAGGCTTCGGTAGATGTGGCCTGTGACTCACAATCCAGCCTGCTTTCCTCTCCTTTGTCCTTTCTTGATAATTCATAGCCTGGGGGGTTTCTCTGGCTCCAGCAACCCAGAGAAAATGGATATGGAAGACAGATGCCTTGAGCACGGCATCCTTCTTGCATTCCTGGGTTCCCCCAATAGCAATAATAGCTGCTATTGTTGAGCCCCCTGCTTTGCCCCAGGTTCTGTGATAAGCCCTGGAAGTGGGAGATTTCTACTCCTCACTGAAATCCGTCTTTGGAAGGAGGATTACCAGGCCAGTTTTCTAGATGAAGAGGTAGGGGCTCGGAGACATAAATTGACTTGTGCAAGGTCACAAGGCAAGTTTGAGGTGGGTGCCAGCTCCCACCTGCGGGGCCAGAGCTCTGATCACTATGGAGATGGGAGGCACTTCAGGAAACCCTGTGCTGTCAGCTGGACGATTCCGTGGGTGGCCACCCAGGCTGGCTGGGTTTCCACCAGAAGTTTTCGGATCCTGCTTCTGCCCTTGTACCTTTGATTCCGAGCTCCTTCTTCCTGGGAAGCCACCTGGCATGCCTCACTGCACGAGGCAGGGCATGCATCTCACTCCACTTACTGTGATGTTTAGGGGCGAGCAAAGGAATCTTCTCATGTCTGCGTATTTAAGCGCTTTTATTAAGTGGAACAAGCTATTTCTGAACACGAGAGTGGCCAACAGCCTTAGAGGAAATTAAAATGAACCATGACAATGGAAAATTGCATAGGGGCATGGCAGATTCTCCGGAGATAAATACAACAAGGCTTTCAACAGCATTCGGGAAGGACTAGAGATCAGGGAGATTATGTTGTGAGAGGAAAAATCAAACCACCGGAAAATTAGAGCTCAGGCTGGCAGGAGGACCAAGCGCACGCTGGTCAGGCCTGTGGGTGACCCTCCATTAAGCACCCCTGGAGTCTGGTGGACAGAGTGGGGCAGAGAAGCAACGGGCAGATAGAGCTCAACTCAACTAGGCAAGCATTTTCTCAGCATCCATGGCATGCATGCTATGTGGGTACAAGGGACTGAACTGTGTTCTCCCCAAATTCATAGGGTTGAGTTCCTAACCCCCACTGAGGTGGTCTTTAAAGATGGGGCCTTTGGGAGATTATCTGGTTTAGATGAAATCATGAGGATGGGGGCCCCCATAATGAGACTATTGTCCTTATAAGAACAGGAAGAGACTAGAAATTTCTCTCTGCCGTGTGAGGACAGAGCAAGAAGGTGGCCGACTACAAGCCAGGAACAGAGCCCTCAGCAGAACCTTGTCATGCTGGCACCCTGATCTCGGACTTCCAGCCTCCAGAACTGTGAGAATTTCTGTTGTTATGTCACCCAATCTATGGTATTTCGTTACGGCGACCCAAGCTAATACAGTGAAGAATGGAGGTGGACACACTCTTCTGGGACTCAGAGAACTCTTGGGACTTGAGTGTTGTAAACTGGCACATCTAAAGGTTTGACAGATATTAGCTGTTATAATTATGATTTCTCCTATAGCCTGTGCACTCCCCTAAGCCAGAGGCTATCTATCGTTGTCTCAACCACACGATAGCTTCTCAGTAAGTGTGGGTGAATGAATGAGTGAATGAATGATGCATCTGAGTCAATGGGCCCCAGCACCAAATGGATGGAGTTGTGGTATCCAGGCAGCCCTGCAAGGAGGTGGAAGGAAGGGAGCATTGGCCCTGGTAGTCTGCTGGGGAAGGGGTGCCAGTGCATGGGGTTTGTCTGGGACCCTCTCTGTGACCCAGGATCCACAGTGAGCAGCCACAGGTAGAAAGCCTCTCAGGCCGTCTCCATGGTGGGTCCAACCCAGTGGCCCCAGGGGTTGGTACAGTGCCTGCCGCATCCTCTTGCAGGGCAGGGCCAGAGCGTCACCCTGCTCTGGTCACCCGGAAGCCCACTCCTCCTCCCGTGTCACCCCCCTGGAGAAGCCTATCTGTCTGTCTACGCCAAGAGGGGCTGCTTCCCTCTCTCTCCCGCCCTTCCACCACCTCTTAAGGATTTCACCGCTTTCCCTTTCGCACCTGGACCTCCAATGAGCTTAGATAGAATCTGTCTGCCCCAGCAAAGCTTTCTGAAGACTGAAAAGATGGGGGAGAGCTGAATGATGCCATTTCCCTTTTAAAAAAAAAAAAAATCACTTGAACGGCCTCAGTCCTGAACTACCTTAGCTGAGCCAGACCACGGCCAGAGGGCACACCCCTCCCTCAGGACACTGCCTGGCCGCACACTGCTCTCACAGAGAGCCTGGGCAGGAGACAGCAAAGAGAAAGCACCAGACGGCGGGAAGATGTCAACTGAGTGCCTCTTCAAGCGTTCTGGAAGATTCCACTGCAGAGCTGGTCCACCCCCCCGGGCTCCCAGCCCTATGCTGCCTCGGAATCTAGGCTCCAGTGCTGAGACGCACACTCGGGCACTGACTGGCCGTAAAACAGCTCCTTCAGCTGTGCCACCCCGTCTGAGGAGCCGCCTTGTGGCCACATTTGTGCTCTGTTGTTTGCTTCTTCGTCCTGCCTGGCCTCGGGGTGGCCCTGCCACAATCCTCCCTCTGATTAGGCTGCTAACGAGGTCGCCGAAGATGGCTGTGCAGGACCGCCTTACCAGGCATGAGAGTCGAGCTCTCAGTCGACTTCTGCCCAGAGAGTCACAAGGCAGAGCGCTCAGAAGTCGGGACTGTTCCCTCTCACCGGCGAGCCTGTCTGTAACGACAAACAAGGAGAGCTCCATCCAGACCCATGACTCAAAAGGTGGACGGCGGATTTGAATAGGAGTGTCAGGTGTTTGTTGAAGAAAGGACCCCAGGGGAATCGCAGACAGTCGGCTACTGCTCATTCTTGGGGTCCTTTCTGGCTCCAGTGGGTCCTCCATACAAGGAGAGCACAGTTTGTCCTAGAATGCTCTCTGGGGAGGGGCCGGGAGGGCCTTGGGGTGCGGAGGGGCCAGGCTAGCCCCTGGCCAAGCCGTTCTTGAGAGCCCGCTGCTTCCCCCGCCTCGGGTGGTTCAGAGCCAACTCCAGGAAGGCCTGGTCCCAAATTAATGTCGGGCGCTCAGAGTACTGGCATCTGAGGGCCAGGCCGGGTCAGCAACAGACCTGCGCGTATCCCCGCACCTGCTCTCAGCTCAGCTGCCCTGTGCAGAGGACTTTTCCTCGCCAGACTCACTGAGGATTTCAGATCTGAAGATAACAGAGGCTCCTGACGTGGCTGCTGTGTGATGTGCGTCTGTGAGTCTGGAGCCAACCCCCGGAGAGGACGAGCGGGTCACAGGCTCTGAGGCTGGGAGGTCGAGGGGTGGCCCCAGAGTCATCGCCTGCAGGGCCAGCATCTGGGAAACGTCCATCACAGATCAGAGCAGGGCCGCCCCTGCCTCACCTACCTTCCCGCCCACTCTGGCGACAAGAATGAAGATGGGTCGCTGTGCTCTGGAGGGAGCTGCGCTGTCACCGGTGTGGAGCTGAGCGGGAACAAGCAGGGCGGCTGGGCCTCTGAGCAGACCGGACAGGTTCCAAGGAACACAGCTGTCAGGGGGGCCGTGAGGGCCAATTGAAGGGGGCGATGAAAGGCCTGGCCCAGCGCTGCGAACAGGTGCCCCTCACTCTCCTCCCCGTGCCCACCCATCCGTCTGGGCCACTGGCTCCCTCACATCACAGGCGTCTGCTGAGGGCCAGGCCTGCCCTGAACCTTTCAGCAGAATGAAAGGGAAACTGATATCAGAGGGGAGCTGAAGCACAGGGAAGGCCTCTTTCTTTTCAAAGACTTTCGTCTGTGATGGGCTTTTTTTTTTCTAGGAGATCTTATTTCAAAGCCCCTTTGAAAATTTTGTGGGGTTTTGTAATGGATGAAAAGTTACTTGGAAATGGGACTAAGAAGTTTTCCGTTCAACGTCGTTAGAGGAAAGTTGAAAGCTTTGAGTTGTAAGGTTCCACCAGATTTATCATTTCTTTTGTCCGTGAGGCCCATCCACTGGGAGGGGGTCTGGGGGAAGGGGCTGGGGGCCTGGACAGGGCATGCGAGGGAGCGCGGTGCAAAAACCAGCCCCAGCCGCAGTTGCCTTACATTTGCAAGGGAGGCCATCTGAGCTGATCTTTCCACAAAAATGTTTCCAAGGTATACACTTTGATGTTGGAACAGGGAATAGCAAACATACTTCCAGAATACTATAGGAAGCTAGGCTTTACCAGAGGTGATGGCTACCACTCAGATGTTTCATATCAGAAAAATAATTTTTAAAGAAGATAGGGCCCAGATGGACCTGAGAGAAGGGGCCAGAGCCAGAGCGACACTAGCGTGAGCCCTGGAGCATATCCATGCTGGAGAACCAGCAAGAGAAGAGGCCAGTGAACAACACAACAACCAGAAAAAGCATTGGTACAGAAACTGAAGGGAAGAGTTTCAAGCAGGAAGGAGGAAGAAGCTGGTGTCAGGGATGAGAGCCTGGGGAAATGCTACTGGGTTTGGCAATAGGAGATGACTGTCCATTTAAAGGGGGTGGTTTCACTGAAGAGCAGGGGTGGGAAGAGTTAAACAGTGAAAGCTGAGGGGTAACAGGAGTGGGTACCAGGTGTTCTGAATCCCATGGAGGGGGTGACCTCAAAAGGTGGAGGGGGGACAGGGAAGGTAGATGGATGCTGGAATGGCAGGTAAAGTGGTTGAACAAGGATTTTTCAGTGCCTGTGATGGAAAGCCAAGGGGGAGGGGCGGCTGATCAGAGGGAGGGAGAGGGGACGTGAAGGGTGGGAGTGCATCGCTGGCTTTGGAGAAGGGTGGAGATGTCAGTCTGTGGTCCTGGTCTGAGACTGAAGAACTGGCCCCATTGGAGAGGGAGGGCCAAGACCTCACTGGCAGGGGTTGGTGGAACATGTCAGTGGTGGGTTAGAGTCTGGGGGTCTAAGGGAGTGGGAGAGGTGATGGAAGGACCAGTGGATCTGGCTCCCCAACCCCAGCGTGCTGTCGGGGTCAGAGCAGGAGGCCCACTTGGGCTGGACACGGTGGGAGAAGGAGAGGCCGTGGCTGGTACTCCTGTGACCAGGGATCCTAAGTGTAACCCCAAAAGGGTAGTGTGGGCACGGGCTTGATAGGACTACGCCCATTTATGGAGTTGCCAACCACGACAGGGGTGCCTGGGGACATTCCAGCCATCACAGAGCATTTCTGAGGGTCTTAGGATAGAACAGGCCTCGGTTAGCACCCCAAGCCTGGCAGGCTCTAGCTGTCATTGAAGTTCTCTGGGCCTTCTTACTCTCGCCTGTAAAACGAAGGTGAGAACACAGATTTCCTCAGGGAAAGAAATCCCATCCTGCCCATGCCTGGCATGTAGAGGGCGCTCAATAAACGTGAGCCATTAGGATGGGGGCAAGCTGGGCAGCCCCGCCTCATCTGTGCCTGAATCCATTTAGGCTGGGGTTTGTTGGGTCCTCGTGGTGATTCAGTAAGAGAAAGAGGCACAGGAAGTGCTTGGTGGTTTCAACTTAAAGTACTTGCCTGGAATCACAGGGCCAGGTTAGAGACTGACCACTGGCCTCTGCAGTGCTGTCTCCCACCCCAGCACATGTTGGCCCTCGCCACACTGCCCCCTGGGGTGGAGACCTGCTTTCTCTGCTCCCTTACCCCTCCTCCCATCACATCCTCTGCCCCCACCCAGCTCCTGGCAGGAACACTTGCCCTCCAGAGACATCATCATATTCCATAATATGATTGGAATCTGAATATATATTTAAAATGACAAGTTTGAAATTAAAATTTAAATAAAGAATTACTTTTCTGTAAGTTGCTCCGAAAGCAGTAATTTAGCAGCAAATTGAAGGAGAAAGGTAAGCACTGGTCCTTTAAACCATCGTGCAGTTTCCAGAATGCAAGCCAGAAGTGTCTCAATTTAACACATCATTGGTTAGTATTATTAGAAATTTCATTGGGCTCCAGAGCGCATTATGGCGCTGCTCCGAAGGGGGTGCCAGGGGCGCGGCCTGGGTTCAGGGGGCCAGAGAGGGCAGCCTGTTTAATGAGGGCAGAAGGGGCTCAGGAGAGCCTCCTCCGGCCCCAAGTGGGGATTTAACTGCAATTATTTTCTTGTTTGTCGTTCAGTAGCAATCATGAAATGAGAACTGAGAGACCCATAAATGTCATTTGCTCTTCCCAGAGGTCACAGACTTACAGCTTTGGTGTCTGTCAACACGTTTTACTGACCCCTAGAACCTACGCTGGGAACAGGATTCCATGAAGACGGTGTCACCTGTCTGGCTCCCATGAGCCACATGAGCAGGACAAAAAAGTCTGTCCCAATCGGGACCTGCCCAGCAGCCTCAGCTCCTAGGTTCCCCACACTGGGGCACAGGGGTCTGAGAACTTGAATGTCAAGACTGTCCTTACCCCCACCAGAGTGAAGTCCATAGACTGCATCACCTGGTAGGCCTGTCAAGGAGCCACATTTTGGGGTCCCCCCAGACCTACTGAATCAGAAGCTCTGAAGGTGGGGTCCTGAAGCCTGAATTCTTAATACCCTGCCCCCCGGAATCTTCTTATGTGCATTCACACAAGTCAGAGGGCCTCTGCCATAGAGGGGGTCAATGCTCTACCGGTGTGATCTTGGAAGCCACTCTCTCATGGATAACCTGTAAGTCCTAGAAAGCCAGACATCTGGGTATAAACCCCGGAGCTGTAATCTAAAAAACTCAGACACCAAAATCTCTCTCCCTTACCCCCAGCCTGAATTTCCACCATTACAACACCGTTCCTTTAAGTAAGAATTGCTTTCCTGGCCTTTCACCTTTGCAGTGTGAGGGCCCCTGGGAGGTTCCCAACACCCCAGTCTGAATAAGTTTACCAAAAGCTGGCCTCTGTCAGTCCCCACAGTTGGACCTGAGCACCATGAAGCCCCTAAGTGCCTTGCAGGAAGAGGGATGCTGAAAAGGAGGTGAAACATCCACTCTTTTCAGGGAGCAGGCTGCCCAGTTATGCTCAGTCCTGGAGCCGACAGCCTCCAGGAGCTAATTCCCAGGGCAACGCAGGGTTTGGTGGTCAGAGATGCCTGGGCATTCATGTCTGCTAGGAGCCCTGTGGGAACCTGCAAGAGGAGCCCTGAGAATACTTCAGAGTAAGAAGAAAAAGGAAATGAGAGCATTCACCACTGATGCTGGGCCCAGGACACCAGAACCAGCATCATCCTTGTGCTCCCAAATCCGTGTGCCTCTGCTACCAGCCTCTGCGGAGCGTGGACTCGGAGCTCTGCTGGCTTCCCCACACTGCCCAACCCCCAGACCAAAACCTCACCCCTGTGTGTCTGAGCAGGTGAGCACATGCCTGTGCTCCAGCCGCAAGGGAAGCTGGCAGAGCACGTGTTCTGGCTTCCGCCTCGAGATAGGGGCAAGATGGGGGTGTTCACAAGGTACCAGGCAGGGCTTCCCTGGTGGCGCTGTGGTTGAGAGTCCGCCTGCCAATGCAGGGGACACGGGTTCGTGCCCCGATCCGGGAGGATCCCACATGCCGCGGAGCGGCTGGGCCCGTGAGCCATGTCCGCTGAGCCTGCGCGACCGGAGCCTGTGCTCCCCAGCAGGAGAGGCCACAGCAGTGAGAGGCCCACATACAGCAAAAAAAAAAAAAAAAAAGGTGCCAGGCCATCAGGAAAAACATTGCCAAAGGTCCACTGCAGGGCTCAGGCCACACCAGCAGTCCCTCGGCAGAAGGGGCTCTCAGAGTCCAGAGCCAGGGGGGTTGTGGGGATATCTCACCAAAGCTTGTCTTTCCCAAATTAGGTGGGGATCACGGGAAGCGGTGACATAAAATGAGGCTGCAGCTGAAGCTCAGAGTGTAGTCAGCTCCAGGCTTCCCACTACTGTCCTCGCTGCTGCTTCTCTTTTCATCACAGGCCATTTCCCAACCCCCCACCTGGCTGGGGTGTGCCTTGGTGTCCAGTGGTACTTCTGGCCCAGAGTGAGCATGGGAGTATTGTCTGATCGATTAAAGCGAGGTGAGGGCTGGGGTGGCGGGGGGGACTCTGGGCTCCCTTGGGAGAAGGGGCTCACTGCTGTGAGGGATAGGGGCAGCTGTACTCAGGAATGCTCAGCAGATGGCAGTCCCCGCTAACACTGTCACACCACATGAGTGACAAGAGTGTCAAGACTTGCAGGTTCCAATCTGTGGAGGCAGGTTCATGGGCAGGAGGAGGACTCGGACGCTGGCACTGTCATTCCCCCGAGAGAGGCCCACGTGAGCCCCGGAAGTGAACCCTGGAGCCTGGCTCTGTCCACTGTATCTAGGCTGCAAATGCACCAGCTGCTGTGGGGTCCTTTGGTGGCGACCTTGGCCAGAATCATCTGCCTTGTTGAACCCTGCCCAGCTTTTGTGGTCCAACGTCAGCTCTCCCTAACTTCCAGGCTCCATTGAGTCACTCTTTTCTGACATCTTTGGGTGAACAGTGGAAGAAGCTGAGTTCTGGTTTTTCCACCAGCCCCATCGAGGCAGGAGTCAACCTCAGTCATCCCACATCTCCGACTATGCTCAGGCACTGGGCGAGGGGTCAGCGGATTGGGGCATTAGGCCTCCAGGCAGCCTCCAGCAGCATTCAGGGCAATGATGTTGGGGGTCCCGGCACACAAGGCCTCCACGGTCTGGAAACGTCATCTCCCCAGTGAGAGGAACACACTGTATCAGGCTTCCCAGGGGCACTACGCGATTCCACATCTCTGTTCTCTTACTCCCATCATTCCCTCTCCTGAAGTGTAGGCCATGCATTCATGCACTCGTGAACCAACAGTGATGAACACTCCTACTGTTGGCCAACACTGTAACTCAGAGACCTTGCCTTCCCTGGGCACCTACACCAGGCCGGCAGGAGCTGGGTCAGGTCCTGCCACGCGGGTCCCTGCCATCATGGAGCCCATCCACCAGTACAGGTCAGTACCAGCCCTGAAAGGCAGTGTTCCGAGGCTGTGATCCTGATGTGTGCAGGGCGAGGGGTGAGAACAAGCGAGGCATGGCAAGGCCCCGGGGAGTCCCATCCCATCATCTTTCAAATTTCCCTGACCACCTGGGATGCTGCTGGCCTATATGGCACCCTTGTGCAAAGTAGAAAAAAGGGCTCCCTTTGGATGGACAAATTAGCAAAATCAGCCCTTCCGGGCTGTCACAGCTCCACGGGTACACAGGCATCTTCACACCGTGCACCACCTGCGGCCCCGCACGTCAACCCCTAAGTGGAGCAGGGTCCCCAGTGCCGCTCTGTAGGCAACGTGTAACTGGCTCTCCCCACGCTGACAGAGCACAACCCAGGGGCCTCGGGGGGCTTGTCGCAGGTGGAGCTTCCCAGCCCCCCGACCCGCAGGCGCTTCAGCCCATGGCGCCCCTCGCAGAGAGCTTCATCCATAAAGGATCGGGGTCCTTAGTGTTCCTCAGTCGTTGAAAGAAGCAGGATGCTGTCAGCCACCATAAAAATGTGACCTTTGAAAATTTACAAGAGCTTGGGGTTTAAAAGCTGCTGCGTTAATGATGCATCCCATTAGCATCTCATTAAAGGGAAGCAGAGAGAAGCCTGCTTGGGCCAATGATGGGCAGATAGGGCCACTCGGAGGCGCCGGGCAGGAAGAGGGCTCTCTTCGGCTGCCTCTCTGTGCTGAGTGCCATCATGTCACTGGAGCAGAAGCAAGGCCAGGAACACTGGGGAAAGGCCAGATGTCTTCGTGGCTTAGGTGATATCCTCTGTGATGGCAGTGGGAGGGGCGAGGGGAGGCTCCCTCAGCCCCGCCCTCCTCCCCACCGGCCCAGGCTGTCCTCCTGGTTGGTGTCTGTACATTCTTGAGTTGGCAGCCCCCTGAAAGGCGGGTGGCCTGGAGAGCCTTTGGTGGAATTGTGGACCTCTGGGGACGCTGAACCAAGGCGGAAAGTCTTAGTAGGAGCCAAGTTCAAAGCTGGAGGCGCAAACCCACACACGGTCCCCTAGAAGCCTCCGGAACCTGGGAACCTCGAGTTTACCTTGGGCCTGGAACCCGTCTGCAGGAGGACAGGGCTCTGGTCAGGCCGAGCTGACTCACATCAGCAGCTGCAACATTCCTCACCACCTGGGCATCCAGGCGCCTTGGCGAAGCGCACAACCCGTGTCCATGTTTTTTCTGGAGGGAGTGAAGGAAGGAATGTTCATTTCTTTTTTTCAATAAAATGAATAAAAAGTCCTGAACCGCAAGTTGCTCATAGCTTCAGGAGTTGCTAGTACCAAATAGAATGAGTGTCCTTATTTATCTTTCCTAAAGAAAAAACAACAAAAAAGGCTGCTTTCCTTCTCACAGCAGAACCTCTTTCTTGTACATAAGAACTCGCTTGTCATAGTCATGAAAGACACAGGCCGACAGCAGGCCTGTTGCCTGTTGTAGGCTCACCCCGGAGCCCTGGGCCCGCCCCAGTACCCCCTGGACCCCCTGCACCCCCAGCTTCCTTCTGGAGTGTGACTCATAGCTGGGAGCAGCCCCTCGAGGGCAGGGCTGAGTCTCAGTGACTGCCCGTCCCCAGCCCAGGGGGCCCAGTTTGGGCAGGGCCGGCCACAGAGCAGGGGCCCAGTTTACTGAAGAGCAAACCCCCTGACCAGCAAAGGCGCAAGAGAGCGAGCTGGCAGGAGTGTTTTAGAATCAAGGGCCTGAGGAAAAGTGTGCAGTTTTTCAAGTTCAGAAACTCCCCCAATTTTAGGGCAAAACCCCGAACGCCTGAAG
The DNA here is from genome assembly GCF_003031525.2 of Neophocaena asiaeorientalis asiaeorientalis. Taxonomy (NCBI): domain Eukaryota; kingdom Metazoa; phylum Chordata; class Mammalia; order Artiodactyla; family Phocoenidae; genus Neophocaena; species Neophocaena asiaeorientalis. Next base: position 5,454,516 of record NW_020173656.1, read on the forward strand.
TTTTAGAGTCTGATTACCTGCTCTCAAGCAGGAGACCCCGACCACCCCTTCTGGCGGCAGCGGCTGCTCTAAGGACCAGGCCCAGGGCCTCCAAGTTCCCGGAGCCCTTCCCCACCCTGTCAGGTTACCAGGCCTGGGTGCTGATTCAGCCAGGACAAAGGGCAACTGCAGGAGGACCCGGAAAACCAAACCTGCCTCTGGCCTGGGAGGCCTCCGGGAATTCCAGGCCGCAGAGAGGGGGCTGCAGCACCCCCTACTGGCAGAAGGGGTAAGGAGACCGGGGTCTCCCCATTCAAACTTCACCCCAAAACAGGGCCCCAAATGGGACATCACACTGGCTTCTTTCCCCCCAGATGCCTCTTATTGTGGGAAAAGCAACCTCTGCACCTCTGACCCACCAGCTCCCCAAGAGCCTGGGAATACAGAGGGGGCTGCAGGCAGGGCACCCTGGAAAGCTGTCTGTTTAGAGAAGGCTGTACAAGCCACGCTTCTCTTTCCTAAGTTCCCTAAGACTATTGGTGAGTGTGGCTAGATCCCCAACCTCCCCGCCTACCCTGTCTCATCTGTCCCACAGACAGAAGTGGGGCAGAGGCCTCTGATAAGGAAGCTTGTCCACAGAATTGTTCTTTCCTCAGGAGATTCACTCTTTTCCTTTGTTTCCTGCGCTGTTCACAGAAGTGAAGCATCTGAAATGCAGGCCGGAGATAAAGTACAGCCTAATGCAATTAGCTCAGCACAGCTTATGGTGCTAATAGGATGCGCTCCCACTTCTCCCAGCAGGCCCTGATGCAGGCACTGTTTGTCATCTGCGTAAGGCATCAAAGCCCCAGTAAGTCCAAACCCCTTCCCACCTGCCAGTACTCTTCAGCCTGCCTGGTAAGGAGAGTCCCGCTGCTCAGAGATGCCCAGAAAGGGGCGCTGCCCCCAACAAGCTGGGTCACTGACTTAGCTTCCAATAGGAGGCAAGAGCACAGTGGCCTCACCTGAGAGAGGCCTGCAGATGACCCTGGAGGCTCCTTTGCCCTTCTATGACTGTCCCCAAACCTGGCTGGGTTCTGGCTACACTCCTGCAAGCTGTGGTCACTGCTCCTGGAACCATCTCTCTTGAGACTCACATCCCAGTTATCCCAGTACCAGGCCCTCCAATGTGTTTTGGGGATTTTTTTTTTGATTATAAATATTATAATGTTATAAATAATGGTAATGGCCACAGCAGAATATTTGGCAAATACAGAGAAGTATAGACAAAAAGAATAAAAGTTTCCCTTAATCCCTTCACCCAAGAATGACATTCCTGCTAATATTTTGGGATTTTTCCTTTCTGCACATATCATTTTACATGATAAGTTTATATGCGTGTCATTTTATGTCCTGCTTTTCTCATTTAACATTATAGCGTAAGCATTTTGTCACCTCATTAGGAATTCTTAGTAAACATGATTTTTTTCTTTAAACAAGTCTTAATCTCCAAAGACTTTTTTTATTTATTTATTTATTTTACTTTTGGCTGCATTGGGTCTTTGTTGCTGCGCGCAGGTTTTTCTCTAGTTGCGGTGAGTGGGGGTTGCTCTTCTTTGCGTTGCGCGGGCTTCTCATTGCAGTGGCTTCCCTTGTTGCAGAGCACGGGCTCTAGGCACACAGGCTCAGTAGTTGTGGCTCATGGGCTCTAGGCGCACAGGCTCAGTAGTTGTGGCTCATGGGCTCTAGGAGCACAGGCTCAGTAGTTGTGGCACATGGGCTCTAGGCGCACAGGCTCAGTAGTTGTGGCTCATGGGCTCTAGGCGCACAGGCTCAGTAGTTGTGGCTCATGGGCTCTAGGCGCACAGGCTCAGTAGTTGTGGCTCATGGGCTCTAGGCGCACAGGCTCCAGTAGTTGTGGCACACGGGCTTAGTTGCTCCGCATGATGTGGGATCTTCCCAGACCAGGGCTCGAACCCATGTCGCCTGCATTGGCAGGCAGATTCTTAACCACTGTGCCACCAGGGAAGCCCAGTAAACATGATTTTTATTGCCTACATAATATTCCATGGTAAGATGGTAGCTCAGGGAGACCAGTGCTGTCCTAATGTTTGTTTTCGCCCTGAGGTTTGTTTTCTCATTGAGTATCTAAACTAGCAAGTGAGATCCTGGAGCAGAGAGCCTGCCTGCTTCCTGCAGGGCGGAGCCGAAGGTCCCAGTGAAGACATATGACCAAGACATATGTCCCTGCCTTCCAGCCCTGCAGCAGGACCTGCGCTGTCCTCCCAGGGGCCCCAGTCCACCCCCTCCCACGTCTCCTCTGTGGAGTGGGAAGTCTGGGGCCTCGGAGGCTGGTGTGGAAGCAGGATGGGGCCCGACGGTAATGCTTTGGAGAGCCGTCGTCCCGCATGTCAAAGGGCTGGGCACATGGTGGTACTGGGCCTGGGCTGAGTACACAGTTGGTGCTCAGCACATGCCCGCGCATATTGTGGCAGCTTATTAATGACCCAAGGACTGGGGTGATGTCATTTCTCGTAGCACAGAGCGCTCGTTCCGTTTTGATGGCTCAGGTAGAGTGGGTGGTGGAGGAGGCACTGGGTTAGGTTGGGCGTCCCTGGAGGCGGGAGTCTAGCCAAGGCCACGGCTGCTGCTACTGCACCAAAACGCCCTGCGATTCTCCCGTGGTACTGGGTGCAGGGCCAGGTCTCTGCCTCTGGTCCCGTGGCTCAGGCAGCAGGAGTACTGCGGGGGATGGGCGCCAGGGCAGGACCATTGCCAGGCTGTGCTCACCCTCCTGCTCTGCTTCTCCCCAGGCCCCCGGCATCTCCAAAGCAGACAATCAGTCCCAGGGACTCACGACCAGCATCCGGTGGGGCCAGACGCCCATCAATCAGTCCACGCCTTGGGACACCGATGAACCGCCCTCCAAACAGATGAGGGAGAGCGACAATCCAGGTGTGTAGTCCAGGGCAGACAGAGCCACCTACACTGGGAGCTGGAGGGGAGGGCGAGAAGTGTCTGAGACCTCCTGGGTGCCCCAGCTCCTCAGCAGGTCCTGACCCACGGTCTGCAGCAGCCCAGAACTCAGGTTGCACTGGGGGCAGGGGGACGGGGGTGG
>NW_020173656.1:5457684-5477634 GCF_003031525.2 Neophocaena asiaeorientalis asiaeorientalis
ACTGTGTGTAATTCCCTGGGCAGTAGCTGTGTCTCTACCCCTTTCTCAAGAAAATATTGGGAAGGACAAGGGAGTGAGAGTGACATTATAGGAGTGACTCTGAATCTGCTTCGAGTTATTTTGAATAGTTAGTCATTCCTAAACCTCAGTGCTCTGATTCATACATTTCCAAAATCACCCATTCCAGTGAGGTCTTGCCTTGCCAACAGTTACATGAGAACTGAGAAGCTCCCCCGCCCCGGGGACTGGGGGTTTACCACCTTCTACGGCACCGGAGGCCTTCTTACACGGCTCTGACCATAACAAAAACCTTGCCTGCTATCTCCCTTGGATCCCAGACCTCCCATTGGGATACATAGAACACGTGGGCTTGGCCATCCACACCATAGCCCTACAGATATCTGAAGACCCCTGCTCATCCCCTCTCCAAGTCTTCTGCAGGACAAACACCCCAAGACTTCAGCCATACCCTCAAGCCCATGGCTTCCAGTCCCTTTACCTTCTTGGGAATTGTTCCTCTTTCTGCATCCTTCAGTGCCCAGAACCCAAAACAAAGAACCCACGAGTGGTCTGTAGCACCTCCTTCATTCAGCCCCTCTACCTTGATCATTGCAGCCTCACATCACTTCTGCTCTGCTGGTAGCCACGTCGCATGCTGTCTCAACAGTAAGACCCCAAGACGGTCAAGGTGGCTACTCTGACCCCTGTCCATCTCCTCACAATCTGGCTTAAGCAGCTGGGTGTGGGGACCCAAGGGCAAGACCTTGTCAATATCTTCCTGTATGACTCAGCACCTTTTAGATGCCTGCTTTTATTACTGACCTTTACCCAACCTTTCCAATATGATGTCTCCTGCAGACTTGGTCATGTGTCTTCCATATTGTCATCCAAATCATTGATAAAAAATGGTGAGCATATCACTAGAGACCTCCCTTTATGTCTCCTTTATCCTCTGGGCCATTCCCTGGCTCACGAAGCAATCACCTCTGTGGCCCTAGCTCTCTATATGTTCACCTCAGAGTTATCTGAGAGCTCGCCAGCTGTACTCTGAAGTTCTAATGCATTTTTCCAGGCTCCCTGGCCAATCCTGCAGAGGACTGGGCTTCAGATGGCATGCCTTGTGCTTAAGACACCAGGCTAGCTCACACTGATGCCACCTCCTCTTCTTCAGGCTTGGGGACAATCCCCCTTAGCAGCCAGTTCTGTAATTTTGCTGGCACTGCTTCACTGACATTTGTAGGCCTCTAGTTTGCTCCAGCCTCTCTCATAATCGAAATCAAAACTATTTGTTGCACATCTATTATGTGCCTTGTTCTGTGTGTCATCTCACTGCTCACAGCAACACTACGAAGTTGGCATTATTGTCCCACTGCAGATGAGGAAACTACTCGGGGAAGGCTTTGCTCTAAGGTCACTCAGCTAGTGAGGGCAGACCCGGGACTAATATGCCAAGCCAAGCCTGGCTCTCCACCATCATGCCAAGTGGCTCCCCCTTTGGACAACTCCTCAGAGACAGTACCCATGGGTGGTTAGGGAGTCACCCCACCATCCTGGCTCCTGCCCTGCCTCGAAATTGTACTTCTGTGAGAGAGCTCCAAGCCCCACCTTCTAGCCTCTGGAGCTGGTGGCCCTGAGTACCCCTTGGTTCCCACTCTCCTTCCTCAGACTACGCCACCACTCCAGGCATCATGACAATCAAGGTGGCCTTCAGAAGACAGAGTCCTAGACCCAGACTTATTCATCAGAGGTGACCCAGACTGACCTTCCCAGTCACAGCATCTTCCAGCTTCACTCACAAGCCCACTTGGGTCACCTCCACGTCAGCTGAGCTCAGAGGGCCCTGCTCTGCCTGGTCTGGGCACAGCTGGCTTTGCATCTTAAACTGGGGTCTCAGGAGGTGTGACTGACCCCTTTGTTCAGCCAAAATGGACTTCTCTTGTTTCCCCCAGGGCTAGCCATGCAGAAGTTGCTTAGGACAAACCCTGGCCCCCCAGCAAAGCCGTGAGAGCAGCTCCCGCCAGCCGCCCCCACTGCCCCCACCCCTGGCTCTCCCTTCCTGCGCCACAGAACCTTTGCAGGGCTCCAGGCTCTGGCCCTCTCCTTTTGCCCAGCAAACACCTACTATCTTCACAATCCAGATTTCTCCCCACCTTTCTCAGACAGTGATTCTCCAGAAAGGAAGGAAAAACACCCACATCTATGGAACATGTAACGCATGCCAGACATTCTGCTAATTTGGGGAGTTTTTGTCAAATACATCTTCATCATTCAGTTCTTCCCGGGAGACCTATGAGGTGGGTGTTGCTAGTTCCATTTGACAGAAAGAAAGAATGAGTCTCAAAGATGATAAGCGACCTGCCTAGGGCTCTTAGGTAGTAAGTGGCAGAGCTAAGATGTGAATCCAGGTCTCTTGGAAGGTCTCTACTTTCTCCTCTCTACTTTGCCGCTTCTCAGCCTCTCCCTGGCAGGTTATGGTCCCCACTCTGAGACCCCAAAGCCATGGTGATCTACTCCTAAAGCACTTATTTCGTGCCACTGTAACCACGGATTCTTAGTCCATGAGCTCCCGGACACAGGCCTCTTGTTCACCTCTGTGACGCCGGCACTCGGCCCAGGGCCGGGGGCAGTCGGTGTTTGTTGAGTGAAGATGTAACCGGTGGGTGACATTTCTTCCATCTCCCTTGCAGGCACAGGGCCGTGGGTGACCACAGTGGCCGCCGGGAGCCAGTCTGCCCTGATCGCACACTCCTACGGAGTGGCCCAGCCTCCCACCTTCAGCCCGGCTGTGAACGTCCAGGCGCCGGTCATTGGGGTGACCCCTTCACTGCCTCCCCACGTGGGGCCCCAGCTCCCGCTGATGCCAGGCCACTACTCACTCCCACAGCCGCCCTCTCAGCCGCTGAGCAGCGTGGTGGTCAACATGCCCGCCCAGGCCCTGTACGCCAGCCCGCAGCCCCTGGCTGTTTCCACGCTGCCCGGCGTCGGGCAGGTGGCCCGCCCAGGACCCACCACTGTGGGCAATGGCCACATGGCAGGGCCCCTGCTGCCTCCACCGCCGCCGGCCCAGCCGTCTGCCACTCTCCCCAGCGGTGCCCCTACCACCAATGGGCCCCCCACGTCAGACTCGGCCCACGGGCTGCAGATGCTACGGACCATCGGCGTGGGGAAGTATGAGTTCACCGATCCCGGGCACCCCAAAGGTAAGTCCTGCTGCCCACACGCTCCTGCGTGCCCTCATCTGTGCTTCCCTGTACGGTCACTACCACGGCGCGGATGGGAGTCTGGTTCCTGGCTTCCGTGCTCCCCAGCAGTCTCTGACTGGTTTCAATCCAGGCTCCCTGCCAAAGGCAGCCTGGCCTCAGCCCAAGGAGGCAGAGGGGAAGGTGGAGGGCAGGACAAGGAAGGCGGGGAAACGTGAGTGCGTAGGAAGCGGAGGGGAGGGGAGAGCCTGCCAAGTCCAGGGCCTTCCGCCTTCAGCCCGAGCCCCGGGCCATTCTCCCCTCCGACCCGAGGCCAGGCCACGTGCAGAACAAGCAGGCATCCTCTGCCCCTCTCAGGGCTCCCTTAGAACAGTCCCTTTGGGGGCCTTCTCCATTTCCACTCACGAGGACAGTCAGAACATGAGCTGTCTGTGTCCCCCGTCCCCACCCCGGAAAACATCTACTGCCATGCCGTGGGGTGAGAGCAGCTCAGGGGCATGAGGTAAGGCCCAGGAGCCACGCCCAGACCATCCTGAGCCAGCTGAATGTTGGTTCTGTGAGGCCCCAAGAAAGAGCACCTCCGGCCTTGGCCTTCGTTTAACCCCCCTTCCCCGAGCCCAGGGCAGTTTTCATTCAGGGGAGCTCCAAGGCAGATCCTTGAGAACAGAGCCAGGGGAAGGAGGACACCAGGATGTGGTTTTAGGTTGGGCGCCGGCCGGAGGGTCAGTGCAAAGGGCTCCAGCAAACCAGCCTCACTCCTGATGACTGTCTAAGGGATCTGGCCAGCTGGGATGAGAAAGGGAGTGGGAGGGTGAGGCTGGTGGGGCTTATCTGCCCCAGGCTTGTCTATCCCCTCCAGGTCCAGTCAGCCGGGCCTCTCCTCCCGCTGAATGGAGAGGGGGGCCAGCGAGCCCTGGATCTGGGTGCGGGCAAGAGGATACTTAACAGGTGGTCTGCCCTGCTGGGCATCCAGGCCTCCTTTGAAAGGGGAGTAGATGGTCTAGGAGGTGTGGATCTCGGGCATGACTTCTCAGCCTCCCTACTTACAACCGCTTGAGATGGCAGAGTTGGGGGTGGGGACACCTGCAAAGCAGAGTCTTAGCAGAGCAAGGACTCCAACCAGCCATGCTTGTCCAGCCTGCTCTCTATCTTTATCCCTTCCAGCAACTTCCAGGCCTTGTCAAGCGTCCCAACACCACCAAAGCCATGTCTAGATCTCTGACGGGTTTAATTCCCAATCTGATTGTGCCCTTGACTGCCTTTGTTTGGGAAATCAACACTAGTTTTAAATGACAAAATTATAGGAAATTACATCTACATTTTGGTAAACTCTTGCTTTAAGATCTTTTTTTAAAAAAAAATTGACTAAATTGATTTTTTGTTTGTTTGTTTGAATTGTTTTGGTTAAGCTCCCTCCCCCTTTAAACAAAAACTCACTCCCAGTTTACATGCCACCAACTCTGACACTGGGCACTGGGTGTCCCAGCTGCTCCTAAAGCTGTGCCAAAGCCTGAGGCACTGGGTGGGCTTCCCTCTCCCCACCCCGTCCCACTGCCGCATCCCAGGGGGCCTCCTAGGACTGAGCAAAGGTCTTGCTTACTTGTCAATGTCAGGCATGCACCTAGGAAAAGGAGTTGTTCTGTGTAAAAAGGTAACTGGCCCAGCCGGGGCTGCTCCCTGGTTTAGGGCTTAGCACGGAGCTGGGATCCACCTCCTGGAAGCTGCCAGGCATTGGCACATCTGATCCCTGTTAAGCATCTGAGTCCCTAAGATCAAGAAGATATCGGTGGTAGAGGCAGGTCCCTGCTGCTCCCCTGTTGGCGCTGGGCCTGCAGGCCCTTACAGAGCCACACCTGTAACATCATCAGACGGCGTGAACCATCCTCTATCGCGGGCCTGAGCCCACACACAGGAGGGGAGTAAAGAGGGGGCCCCTGGTGGGGTGTGTTCTTCCAGCCCCTATGGTGTATATTCAGCACCAGATGAGGGCCAGGGATGGTGTGGGCCTAGAAAGTGTTCACAGCCCCGCCTTCCGGTGACCTAGCTAGATTCCCCCAGTTCCAGCCGGTGACCCAGTGACCCACCCATCATGCCGATTTTCATAGGTTTCCGGTGAGCTGGTTGTTTCCCCAGAAATTACATTGAACTTGCTTCTCTACTTATGGCCCTCATCAGCTGATTTATCCCCTTATATTTGCGGTGAAGAAAGACAATGAAGCATGCACACACAAATGCCTCCCAACTCAAGCCTGGGTGGGTTTTGTCTTTTTTTTTTTTTTTTAGGTAATTTCTCCTTTCATTTCTAATCTTAAAAGCCTTTATTGCTAAAGCTATAATTTGTCTGTCAGATCTAATGTCAAACAACTGCATATTTTTTTAAATAAGAAACCTGAATTTTGAAACCAAACCTTTGAAACTTGCTATGTGAGACTCATCTTCCTGACAAGACCACGTGGGTTTGGATTTGGGTCACTTTTAATTTTGCCCCTAGGGATTTTACATCTCCGAAGCCCAATTGATTTCACACTCCGAAATGACAGGCAGCTGGCTCGGAGGGGGAACCTGGAGGCCCTGCGTGACAGCATCAACACTAGTCAGAAATCTACTTAAGAAAAAAAAAAAAGAAAAAGAACTTTCCTTTTCTCCTGTTCTCTGTTTGAAAGCTTGCCCAGCATTATAATAAGATCCACCATAGAACTCCTTGAGATCTAGCTCATTAAAGTCCCGTGATTTTTCGTACTATTGTTTGACATGACAACCTGGCCTCTCGCGGGGCTGAGTAATTATGAAGAGATCCCCTCCATGAAGAAAAGGTCTAGCCAGCCAGAAGGATGGGGCCACTGGTATTTTTAGACTTCATTAGTGCCCTGATTTTAAACTTCACATTTTGTTTCTTGTAATTATCTTCCCATCGACTGAGCTGAAATTTCAGTTGGGGCTCTGTTAGTCTGCCTTACCAAGAAAGGGCGCCGGGGCTTTCATTTAAAACTTAACCAGTTGAAAAATAAAGGTGGTGTGGAAATGCTTTTTGATTTGCAATAGGTCAAGCAATTGTCTCTCACCTTTGACTAGAGAAGCCGGGCTTGCATGCAGCTCACTGTAATGAGTGTTATTTCAATGCAATGAGCACACACGGATTTTTCTTAAGAAACTTACAAGATAAACCTTTCTTTCTCCAAGAACAGTTTGGGGGTGGGAGGAATCTGTAGGATTTCTTTTTAGATTATATATTGAAAGCTGATTAAAATAGATTTTATGTGTACAAAGTGATAAGAGGGGAACAAAGATTTAGTTCCACTTGAATCCTGTTATAAAATACCTGAGCCGTTGGTCTTGTTGCGTCGGAACCCCTGGGCTAATCCATGGGCGGAGTTGGTGGCCAGCATCAGACCTCGTGAGCCGTCGAAGTCCAGTGTCACTGCACTGGTACCACATGAGCCCAGCTGTGTGTCACAGCAGAGGTGCAGGCTGTTGACGTCATTCTTTCTAGCCCCTACCTTCTTCCACAAAGGATTTTTGGTGGCCAGGAGGGTGGCCAGAGACCCTCTAAAGCCCCAGACACTAGGCCTAGTGGTGAGCTGCAGAAAGGCTATTTTCACCTGCATGTCAGGGAAAGAGAAGCCAGGATGCACCTGCTCCCTCTTGCTTCTGCACCGAAAAGCAAAGTCCAAGTTGACCAGAAGTGAAGAGGCTTGTCTCTTCTGACTTTAGATTTCACAGGCCCAGGGTGAGGGACCACGAGGATTCTCAGGGCTGGGGAGTCATGCGGTGGGGTGTGTGTAGCCCCTCCCAGTGGGTTTTGCATTTCCTCGTATCCCACCCTTGCCCCTGGACCTCCACCCTGCGGAACTCTGTCTGTCCTCATGCCACCTTCTGCTTGGACAGCAGCTGCCCTGGCCTCCACAAGTGGCAAAGACAAGATCTGGTAAAGATACTTTGAGACAGAGTGAACAGCTGTGTGACTGGGGCAAGTCTTCTGACCTCTCTGAGCCTTCCTTTCATCATCTTGAAAATGTGATGACAGTACCACCATCATCAGGCATCGAGGAGGACTGAATGAGATCGTGGGCTTGACCGTACATGACACTATACCCACTTGACATCAAAACAGTTACTCCTGCCGACACAAGCCCCAGGTCCGGGGAGTTCAGCAGAGAGAGAAGCTGGTGAAGGGGCAGAAAGCAGGGGCCTCTCCCCAGTGCAGAGGAGATGGAAGAAGCCCAAGTTTGTTCACAGGGCTGGCAGCCACTGGTCAAGCTGCTTAATGGGAATGCCATGTCCCCGTCCCTAAAAGGGAGTGGGATGAGTCACCTTCCTGGCTGGGGGATGCAGGACTGCTCCCCCCAGCCCCGGCACCCAGCACAGATCTCACCTCTCCCTGCGCCAGCCTCTGACGTGCCAGGGCACACTGCTCCCTCAATAAACATTCTAGAAGAAGCTGGGGATGCATGATAACGCTGTTTGCCCACACGTGGTTAGCCCAGAGACACAAAGTGTCCAAACCGAAATCATCTTGCCACAGAGCTGCTCTCCCTGTGTCTCTGTCTCAGAAATGACACCATGAATCCAGGCAGGAGTCCGGAGTCAAAGCCTGTGGTTGTCCTCGTGCCCGTATGCAGGGAGTCTGGAAACGCCTTTGCTTCTGCCTCCTCTGGACGGTCCTCTCCTTTCCACCCCCACCCCACGCCTCCTTTCAGGCCGCCATCACTCCAGGCCTGCATCACCAGACCCACAGTACAACCCCTCCCATCCAGAGTCCATGCTGCAGCCAGAGTGGTCTTTCCAAAACACAGGTTTGGTCCTGTCACTCCCTGGTGAATGACTCCAACAGCCCCACTGCTCTCAGGACAGAACCCAGCCCTTGACATGGTGCTTCAGGATCCGGCTCCTGCCTGCCCTCCCCCACTTCGGCTCTCACCCTTCTGCTTGCAGGCTGCCCTGTAGCCGCTCCACGGCCTGGGTTCTCTCCTGTCCAGCTGTGCTCTGGCCGAGCGTCTGCAGTACAGTTTGCCTGGCCCATTCTCCCAACTAGACTGCGAGCCCCTGGGTCGCGGGCAGGCACAGACTCCATCCCATTCCACCCCCAGTATCCAAGCCAGTGCCTGGCACTAAAGGATGCTCAAGAAGAGTTCGGGGGCTTCCCTGGTGGCGCAGTGGTTGAGAGTCCGCCTGCCGATGCAGGGGACACGGGTTCGTGCCCCGGTGTGGGAGGATCCCACATGCCGCGGAGCGGCTGGGCCCGTGAGCCATGGCCGCTGAGCCTGCGCGTCCGGAGCCTGTTGCTCCGCAACGGGAGAGGCCACAACAGTGAGAGGCCCGCGTACCGCAAAAAAAAAAAAAAAAAAAAAAAAAAAAAAAAAAAAAAAAAGAAGAGTTCGGGAATGAAGGCATAGAGCACTGGGCTGGGAATTATCCAGCGAGGTTCCCTGACTTCTCTCCAGCCACCTCCTCCCTTTGTGTGGTGAAAGCAGGTTAGTACTTGAGGGTCCGGGCATATAGGAAAGTCAGTGGGAGACTTCATTCTGCAGCTTCATGGTCACTCCCCCCCGTACCTGTCCCACACTTCTGGGAACAGAAGTCCATCTATTTCAAAGTTCCTCCTGTAGCCAAGCACCTCCACCAAAATACCTACCCCTGGAGCACATGGGATCTAAAACTCTGCTTCAGTTTCCTCATCTATGTCGAGGGGATAACAATAGAATCTGCTTCTTACTGTCGTGAGGATTAAGCGAGTTATTTGACATAAAGCCCTTAGTACTTTGTAATTGCTATAAAGGTATTTGCTATGATTATTTTCATTCCTGGTACCAGAACCATCTTTCAGTGTCCATGGCCCTTTAGGGGCCCAGGGTAATGTGAAAAAGCCCAAAACCACTTTGCCTTCCAGAGTCTTAGGATGTTGTGCTAACATCACAGTGTTCGAAGTACCTAGTTCCCGGAGGTCCACTTTGTACAAAAGAAAATTGCCTTCTCTCGTCACATCATTTTACAATCCTCCACCATCACAGTCACAACCAGAAGGAACCAGCCCATTGCTGGGAACTTCCCCCTAATTCCAGGAGCTATTTGTCTTGGGAGGGCTCCTCTTAACTACCCACAGGGGCTCTCAGCATCCTTTGACATTCAGTTTGATATTGGGGTGCCAAGGATATTGCAGGGGTCCTCCTCCATGGCCATATCAATAGATGGGACAAATAGAATTATGTCACTCGTGCAGACCAACCAACCAAGGCTGCAGGTTAAGAGGGGGTTAGGAGCATATGGCTGGAAGCATGGAAAGTGGCCAGGAGCCCGGGTTCTGCACCAGAATGCTTGGGTAGAATTGAAACTCCACTACCCACTAACCCAATGAACTTGGCTAGAAACCTGGTATCGCTAAGCCTCTAAGTTATCTGTAACATAGAGATAATAATAGCGCCATCTTCTTAGATGTGCTGTAAGGATTTAATAATGTATGTAAAGTCTTAACACAGAGCCTGACACATAGCGTGCTCACAATAATGTTAGCTGTTGTTATCACTACCATTACTGTAAATTCTAAAGAATCCTGGATCCTGGGGTTTTGGGGGGTGGGGGATACTGTCTGAAGCCCCTTTGGCTCGGGATCTCTGTTATTTTTAAAGCAGCATTGTTCAAAATAATCTCCCAGATCTGGCTGACATAACACTCAACACAGATCTGGAACCAAACCCCCAGTCCCACCATCACCCTAACTTTCCCCTTTCCTGCCCCCAAGCCAACACACACTCTCCCCCAGGAAATAGGTGTCTCGGAGCCTATGGAATTTGAAAGTCTGTCTACACGAGGTCTTCCCTCCTCGCGTGGATGGTACCTGCCCCCAGCCTGCCTTGGAAGGCCCTCCTTCCCTTCACAGGGCTCTGTCCTCGAGGGGTTTGTTAATCATTAATTGGAGCGTTGTCCAGGGCTTAACAGTTTTGTTAACAGATCATTTGACAATGAATGAACCAGGCAAGCGGAAAGATGCAGCAAAGCCGCTAGACCACCCAGAGATCGTGTCATGCCTGGAGCAGGAAGTGGCCCGTGAGCCCCAGCCTGTGTATGTCCCTCTCCAGACCCCACTGCTCAGCAGGGCACAGGCAGAGCGAGGCTCCCTGGGCCCTCTCCTCACTGAGCTGGGAGTGGCACATGGGCTTTCAGCCCCAAAGCTCCGCTGAGCAACTTCCGGTTCAGAAATCCCACTCCGGCCCCAACTATCTGACAGGCAGGGCCAGAGGAGTCCAGATGCCGACTGCAATGAGGGGGCTCTTCAAATGGGAGCAAAGGGAGGGAGCACTTCCTTGCCAGAGGTTTCAGGAAATGGTGCTGACCCACAGTAGGAAGCCAGCTGCCCTGGTCCCAAGCCTTGTCTTCTCTCAGGAGTGGTGGCCCAAGCAGACACCAGCAGGAATGACCACTAGGTTCTAGACCACTGATAGTCAGAAGCCACTGACAGGCTTGAGCCATGTCACCGCCCTCCGTGCTGCACCACCAGGCATTTATTGAGCAAGTGATGTGTAGTATTAGCCACCTACTGCGTGCAGAGTACACACTTGGCTTCTCCCGGGCAAAAGATGTGAGGCAGGGCTTCCCTGGTGGCGCAGTGGTTGAGAGTCCGCCTGCCGATGCAGGGGACGCGGGTTCGTGCCCCGGTCCAGGAAGACCCCACATGCCGCGGAGCGGCTGGGTCCGTGAGCCATGGCCGCTGAGCCTGCGCGTCCGGAGGCTGTGCTCTGCAACGGGAGAGGCCACAACAGTGAGAGGCCCGCGTACCGCAAAAAAAAAAAGATGTGAGGCAGTGTGCCAGCTGCATGCCCCGTACAGGTCTCAGCTCCTACTGAAGCTGAGGCCCTGTGGTGACGCCCACAGTGTTCCAGACACCACGCCGAGCGCTGGGAGGGATGGAGGTCTCCCTGGAGGAGCCCGAACTCCACTTGAGGGGGCCGTTGGGGGTGAGGGCAGTAAAAAGAGCTAAGGGGCTGGAAAAGAGAGGCCAGTGTGGACTGGGCCTCTAGAGGCAGTTAGAATGATGCAGAGGAGACAAGCAGAAGGCAGGTAGTACTGCAAATGCCAGATCTTAGGAAGGATGTTTGAGATACGTGCCAGGGACTCAGACTTGTGACTTCTCTACCACAGAGTTACACTCACACGCTTCTACTCAAATGGTTCTCAGGGCTCGTCCTGATCGGAGACAGATTCAGCTTGTGGTTTATACTGATTTATGCCTGTGAAGTCCATTCTCTGAACCCTTGACACATAAAGTCGAGACAGCCTGGGCTTTCCTCGGGCTGCCTGGCTCTTCTCTTTAGCCCCCCACACCCCCATCAGTGATGGCACTATAAGGACCTGGGATCTTGGGCGAGAGTCCATTTCCTCAGTCCCCAAGGCCATTCTGGTCTTACAAGGTGAAGACCACTTGGTCTTCAGGGGCTTTCATCTGGGAAGGAAGCGCTTGGGGGCCATTAACCCCCAACTGGGGAATCGGTGCACACCCAGTGTCCAGGAAGTCTTGGTAAACCTTTCTCTCTCCTATCGTAACAGACATCAATGGCGAGTTTCCTGTTGCCTGATCACTATTCAAAGAGCCAGCATGTGCCTTCTTGCTAGGAAAGTCATGTCCCGTTGGGCTGACCCCTAGGGCTTTTCAGTTTTCGAGGCTGGGGATGAGTTTCAAGAGGAGGAGAGCTGGGCAAGTGTGACACATCTGCTCCCGTCCCTCAGTGATGGGGAGGTAACAGTATACCAAACCATGACACCGTGGCACAAACCTGACTCAGACCATTCGGTTGAAAGTGCATTCCATCCAGGAGCACACTTACTATTCTAAAACTGTAAAAGGTAAAAATAATACAAGCACGGTAGGTAAGGAACACACAGCATTGTGTAAATTGCTTGACAAAAACAATGGCCAAAAGGTTGCCATCTACTGAAATTGTTGTCATTGCCTGTTTTCTTAGTGTACCTCTCTTTAAAAATATACATCTTAGAGGGAAGCCCAAGCGTTTCCGCTGCAGCACCAAGAAAACGTTCTTCACTTACTAGGTCTCCCTGCAGCCTTTTGGATGACCAAGCACAGCGCCGTGAACTGTCTGGTTTTGCCCACTGGCCTCTCAATGCCTCTTCGTCCCTTCTCCCAGGAGACCTCTCAATGTTGCTTTGGCTCAGTGTCTCAGACCCAGGTCTACACACATCCCAGGCAAATACATATTAGTTTTTTACCACCTTCTGCAGGACCAATTTCATGGGCTATATATTACTCAGCTCAGGCTGCCGTAACAGAATCCTGCAGACTGGGTGGCTTAAACAACAGAAATTAATTTTCTCACAGTTCTGAAAGCTGAAAGTCCAAGATCAGGGCGCCAGCAGGTTAGTTTCTGGTGAGGCCTCTCTCCTTGGCTTGTAGATGGCCGTCTTGTCACTGTGTACACATGTGGCCTTTCCTGTGTGCGTGGGCTCCTGGAATCTCTTCTTATAAGGTCGTAATGGATGAGTCCCATCCCTATGCCCTCATTTAACCTTAATTACCTCCTTAAAGGCCCTATCTCTAAATACAGTCACATTGAGGATGAGGCTTTCAACATAGCAATTTGGGCTTGGGGGACACAATTCATTCTGTAACAGGCTATGCGTCAGTCTTGTTGGCAAATGGAAATGGTAGCCCCTTACCACAGCACAGTTACTAGATAGTTACAATGTAACTATGGATATTTTCAATGGTTTATAGTTATCTGAACCTTTTCATAAACTTACTATCATCATTTTTACCAGTTTAACTTCAAGCTGCTCACCTATTCCCTGTTAAGTGAGCACTGTCTCTATTTTCCATTATTAGAATCGTCCACATTTGGGGTTAACTTTTTAATTCCATAGAACCTTCATGCCGGGAGGGATCTCAGAGCCATCTAGTGGAAGCAGGAATCCGCCCTCCACCACTGGGGACTAAGCAGCGGCCACCCACAGCTAGATGGTTTATCCTGTTAAATGATCAAGAGCTGTCTTCCTGTAACTTCCATGGTCCTGCCCTCTGGGGCCCTCAGAGCAAAGCTGGCCCCTGTCCTACATGACAGCCCTTCAGATTTGTGATGCTGGCAGAATTTCCTTTTCTACAAATATCTCCAGTGCCCTCAACAGTCCATCCTATGGGTCCTTCGGTACTTTACCATGCTGGTGTCCTCCCTGGTCATGCTCCAGCTTGTCAAAGGGCCTCTTAAAGGGACACCCGGCGACACAGGACAGTCACCCCCTTGGTCCTGAGCATCACACTGCAGATAGTCTAACATTTCTGTAATGATCATGACTTATTTGTATAAAACACACACTCATACACACACAGGCACACACACACTCCCACTTTCAAATTAAGAGAACAGAAAAAAATCTCACAAAAGTCCTACTGTCCACTCCACTGGTCCTTTGGGGCCTCCTCTTTCTCATCAGGCTCGGGATTGTTGGTCATTCCTCTGAACCCCCTTCATTCCTGCACCCTTTTGCCCCCAGTCTTGGCCATAGCAGCAGTTAACCTTTCCACCGAGTTTTCAAACTTACTTCCTTTGGTGCCTAGGTGTTAAATGTATCTCAGCCCAGCCCACCGCAGCCCCACCTCCCAGCTGTGCTCTCCCAACAACACCATACCCTCCCTTCCACCCGTCCCCTCCCTCCTCCACCACGATAGTGAATTTCAGAGTAGGCCATTACCTTAAAGCTCATTTAGAGACTGGCCCCCCTCAGGTTACAAGTGGGGAAACTGAGGTTCAGAGGTGTCACTGAGATATCGCAAGAAACTTCCTCTAGCAAATTCCCTGTGAAACCTCCCCCATCCCCTAGGATCATCTGCAGGAGTTCTTCTTCCTAGAAGCTTCTCTCTCCCTGCAGACTGAACACCACATAGAGACAGGCCCAGTGTCTGCCTTGGCTGTACTTGGCCTGATCACCATGCCTCTCCAGGCCCTGCCCAGGGGACACACACTGCCAGACCACTGTGATCAAAGCGGCACGGGCCACAGGAATGCTGTGCTCACCGGCAGCTCCACCAGGCCTGAATGGGAGGAAGAGAAGGAACAAGACACCCACACAATTAAAGGGGGGCCACGTCATAATGGCACCACAGGGGTAAGGTCCATGTTGGCCCTGGGAGTGACGGGGAGGAGACGTTGTCCGGCAAGGAGAGGGAAGGATGACAGGGGGAAACTCTGTAACTCGGGCTCCGGGCCCTCACCCCATCACCCCCGTGGCTGGGGGCTTGTCCTGGAAATGCCTGCTTAGTGCTCCCCTGAGCAGAGTCCCACCCTCCAGGTCTCTACAAATATTAGGTGGTTTTGCTTTTTGTTTTTGAACTTGGGGGCTTTCAAAACTACTGATACACTGTGGTTATTTCAGTAAGTTGAGACCCATTTAAAGAGCCCAGCTCCTTCCTAGAAGCATGAACGCCTTTAGCGGTCAGCCACGCTTGTCCATTAGGGGCCAGACCACCTTCGAGGACGATCACAGTGGCCCAGTTCACATGCCCAGGATGCCTGACACTTGCTCAAACCCCAGAACCTGTTGCCAAGGACCTCACAGGTCTCTAAGTTGAGGAACCGCCATGTGGTGATTCTGAAGGCTCTTGGACCATCTGGCCATTTGAACAGGCAGCTTTCAGAAATTCTCATTGATCCAAAAATAATTCCTATATTTTCAGTCTTTCTTCTATATGGAGACATTCATTACCTTCTTAGACTAACCAACAGTTATTTATGAGGCAAGGTTTTTTTGGTGTGGGCAGTGACTCCAGAATTCCTAACTTAATGTCATTCGTCCCGGAAGGCAGGGGATGAGTAGACTTGTGGCCTCCCCCTGGGTGTTTGCAGTAATGACACCAACCCGGGCTGTAAGGCTGGCCCTGCTGCGTGGTCTCAGCCATTCCAGGGGGGCTGGTGGGCAACGCTGGTAGATGCAGCCTTCCAGAAGGGCACAGAGTGGGGAGTGGATGTTTCATTTTCATCATCTATTCACTCTGTATTTATGTAATCCTTGCAGCTGTCCTGTGAGGCAGATTCATAGGTGGGAAATCAAGGCCTGGGTATATAATCAAGGCCCAAGTATAAGTGGTAGAACAGGAAGGGAGTCATATCAAAACTGCGTGCCTCTGATGCCCACCCCTTTCCACCGCACCACAGTTTGAAGCCTCCGGTTGCAGCCTATATTGTCACTAGGCATGTTTGGGCTAAGGATGGGCAAGTCCCACACTGGCTGTCTTATGTCCCCGAGAGTCATGCGTCTGGTATTTCTCAATATAAATTGATGATTCTTGGGTTCTTTCCTCATCCCCAAAAGTGTCGTGTGGATGGATGGGTGACTGGATGGCTGGACCTAATTCCCAAAGTTAATTACGGGGCACATCGGGCCCTTTCAGGAAGCCGAAGACAGGGCATTCACTGGCCACCACAGAAGCCGCTGGAGCTTGAGAGTCAAGCAGATCCCTTCCTGTCGCTACATCTCCCACACGTTATACAAAGTATTACCAGCGCAATAAAGTTAATGGAGCCCGTCATCCTACGAAAGAGCCAGTTCCGTGCAAAGATGATACATCCTTGAAGTTAATGAGGTCTGTTAATTGAGCTTATGCCCTTTGAAATGAACGAAATTTTTGAAGTCCACCAAATAGCAGCACACCCATTTAGAAGTAGTCACTGACGCCTCATATGTCGGTCACCAGTGGACGAGGAGCCAACAGGGTAGAGCTCTGGGAATTGGCTTCCCACCGACATCTAGCACAGCCTTCACGTCCTTGGGAGCTCAACAGATATGTCTGACCGACCATTCTTGCCTGAATCACCCCAATAGAGCCACCGGGACTGGACAACGTATGGTAAATAGCTCAAGGGAGAAAGTGATCAAACTGAACCGTGGATCTCTTGAAGAGCAGCCGCCCTGGCCCACAGCTTTTAGACCCTTTAGACCCAGCCTTAGGATTCGTGTGGAGAGCTGCACAGAGCACAGGTAGAGGGCCACCCCTTCAGAAACAGCCACTGCACAGGTGGGTCTTGGGCTGGGTGGTCCTTGGGCTCAGGGAAGGTGAGCAGACACCATTCCCAGGAAGTACAGACCTGTAAGTGGCTGAGCAGAAAGACAAGTTCTGGCTCAGACCGAACGGGGCCCGTCACGCCATGGCCCCTGGGCCCCTGGATACATACCGATGCTCTGCCCAATTTCAGTCTCCTCCCCAGCTAGCACCGCTCACAGTTGCTGAAGAGCACAAAGTGATACTTGTTGTGCCCACAGAACATCTGCTGAAGGCAAAACTTGTGTTTATAGCTCTTCACTTCAAAAGACTGGCTGTGTTATAAAAAGAAAGGGACCATCTGTCCCTCTCCTGGACCCCGGCGCCTCTTGGAAAAGATTTCTATGCAAGAAGGCAGTGAGAAGTCAACACTGACTTCAGGGAACTATTTTGAGGCCAGGAAAGAATGGTGCCTCCCCTCCGAGGGTAAGTCGAGGCGGCAGATGAAAGCTGGCTTTGTGGAGGCCAGGAGATGGAGGGCGCCACGGGAAGGAGGCGGGCAGCGACCCCGCTGGGGCTGCCCAGATGCTCCGGCTGTGCGGAGGGCCGGCTGGGAGGACAGAGAGGTGTGGGGGCAGAAGGGGAAGGGCCGAGAGGCCCTGGGGCCCCAGGAGGAGGCAAGAAAAAGTCAACACCGGTTTGCTGCTGCGCAAAACCAGAAGTCATCCGTCTGCATCCATCCACCCCGGCTTGTCCAGCCTTTCTTATTCAAAAAGCCCTTTAGGACAGCATCCGTTTCTGCATCTTGGGGACCACCTTAGGCTCAATGATTCCCTCCCAGTGGCTGGTAATTGAGGCGTTCTTACAGGGCGCATGGGGTTCCGATCTGTCTGTGAGGCCTGCTGGGCGTTTGTCTGCCTTAAGCTCTAGGGCACCCAAGTGGAAAAGTCACAGGAGAGGCCGGGTGGGCGCTGCGGTGGAGCTAGGTGAGCACCAGGTGGGGCTGCAGAGGAGGGGTTCCCCGGCCTCCCGGCCACACTCTCCCAGGCTGGGCCCCCACTAACGGAAACTCCCCAACAAGGCTCTTCTCTCCTGGTCTACATGCTGGAAATTTCAGCTCATTGGTTCTGAAACAGTCCTGCTCCTTCTTCCTCCCTCCTCCCCACCCCAGGAAAGAGTTGGTTTCTACCAGATTCCAAGCAGATTCCAGAAAGCCTTGGTCTGTGAACCTCCAGCTTGAGGCTTATTTTGTTTCAAATCAAAACCTGCTTTCCTTCTTAGCTTCTGTCCATGGGGTGGACATGGGGGAAAGGAGCTGGAGGTCAGAAGTGGGGTCCTCTGAGGACACCCTTTGTTCCCTTCCTGCTTGTCTCTGACAGGGCACCCCCGCCCCCATCAGCTCATCCAGGGTGAATGAATTGAGAGCTTCCGCCTCCGTCCTGGGGAAGGTGCTCATGCACGTTCTTAAATGCACTGAATTCCCCGCACTTGGGTGCACGCATTTAGATTCCAAGGACGAAGGCGGTTCCTGGAATAGCATATTCAAGGCTCCCAGAATCCTGAAAGGTCACACTCCTTTTATTCTTGCCTCTTTTCTTTTCTTTTTTGTTCTTACTGATTTCTTTGGGCACATAAAACACAGTAGGCAAAGCCTGCTACTTCCATTGAAATAAAATATTCTGCAGTCAAACCACACACCATAAAGAAATAATTGCAGTCTGTATATATTGCTAATGGACATCTCTCAGCAATTCTCTGTCTCATAAGCTTTAAACACAGACATTAGTATAAATATGCAGAAATCCCCACTCGAGCAAATTACCCTGCATTTCTGAACAGAAGGAAGATTAACCACGTGCTGATATCTTTGAAGGAGCTCAGCAGAGCCGGAAAAATGCACTGGCCCTCTCTGGGGGCGAGCTGGGGACTCTGTGGGGTCTCAAGGACACCGCTGCAGGCCTGGCTGCAGCTCCTTTTCCCCAGAGCCCAGGCTCCCCTGGAGCACTGAGGAGGGGACGGGCTCCACACTGGCCGATCAGCTCACCTGAGCTGCTTGGTCACCTGGGTGTCCTGCTTCTGGAGGCTTCCAGGCTCTGGCAGGTGCAGAAGCCAAGAGGCTGAAGATGCATTTTTTTTCCCTGGCCTCTCAGCTGCCAGACAAAAGCCCTCAGGGATCATCAGGCCTCTGAGGTAAAAGGCCCAGGAGGAGCCTGGGGAGGTTTGTAGAGGTGGCATCACCATTGGAACCAGGGCCCACAGATCCCCCTTCCTCTGGCCTTCACACTTGGCCTCTCCTCCCCTCACCCCTCCTCCCTCCCCTCCCCTGCTCACTCCCGCCGAGGGTCCCACACTCCCTGACAAAGGCCAGCACGGGGATAAGGGTCTCTGTCTTCCAGGGCTCAACAGCCTGTGCCACCGGAGCCGAACCCCAGCCTCAGCTTCGAGGGTCTGTGAGGAAGGCCCCTCCCTTTCAGAAATCACCCCTCACTCCTGGTCACCAGGGAAGATGTCCCATCAGCACAAGTTGCTAAGTCTGGGGGTGACAGGGTCTGACCTCCACTGATGGCTGATTAGAGGGGTGGCAGCAGACGTGGGGGCGGGGGGTGTCCTCAGCCCAGGCCACATGTTCTCTCTACAGATAGAGGCTAGGGACTTGGTTTTGCCTGGGCTGACAGCAGGGGAGGTGGGCCAGGTGGGAGGCCCACCTCAGGAACTGTGGGCCAGCCTTGCTGTGGGATGTAGGAGGTGAATTATGAGCTAGTCAGGAATCACCGCGGAGCCAGGGGAGCCTGGTGTGCAGAGGTCTTCTGGTTATTTATTTTGTGTTCGCCTGCCTTTCCCACAGCAGAACTGAACGCGGGCGGAGAGGAACATTTACAATCTGAGGCCAAGGATAGGGAGTTGGGCCTCTCAGAGCTGCAGCCATAGCCTCATGGCCTCACCTGTGGCAGTAAAGTCTGGACAGGACGTTCGGAGGGCCTGGGAGCAAGGCTGTCCTCAGCCTCAGGCCTCCCATGAGGCTGGGGTTCCTACAACACCCGAGCCTTCAAGTCAGAACTCTGAGGCACCAGCCTCAGCCAGAAACAGAGGAGCTCAGGACCATCAGATCCTCTCCTCAGTTAACCCCGGCACGCGCAGACTTCACTCGCCCGGCTCACCAGCGAGCATCTTGATGGTCTATTTTCATGTCTGTCTTCCCCACTCGACTGTGAGTGACTTTAGATTTAGCAACTTTATGTGAATTTTTTAAAGATACCCTTTTCTCAATACCCTTGCCTGCCACCTACCAGAAAACGGTCACAATAACTAAAGACATCTATGATGATGCTAGGTGAATGGCGCCCCCTGGAGGTGTGCCGTGTGCAACGTGAGCAGCCTGTTAGGAACTTATAGATGGTATTACCTCCCGTCACCCTTAGAAGGTGCTCTTCTGGGCATATTACTCCTGTTGACGCGTTTAACTCTTACAGCAACCTCTGAAGTGGGTGCTATTATGACTTATTTACAGATGAGGAAAGCTGGGCTCAGAAACATGAAGTAACTTCCCCATGTTTACCCAACTGCTCAGGGACAGAGCTGGGATGGAAACCCAGACTGTCTGGCCCCAGAGCCTTGCCCTTTGCCCCATATGCACTGGTATATCCTTGGCACCTAATTCTGGATCTGGCCATGAGGATGCCCAGCAAGTGTGTGTTTTCTGGAACAAAACAGAAGGGGCCTGGCTTCCAGCCTAGTCCAGCCTCCCCCACCCTCCCCCCACCCCCGCACTGAATC
>NW_020173656.1:5477698-5504272 GCF_003031525.2 Neophocaena asiaeorientalis asiaeorientalis
CCGCACTGAATCTCTGCCTCCCCATGTGAGAAATGAGGAGCTGGATGCAGAGTCTCAGAGGTTCAGGGACACGGAGACCCAACGGTAACTGAGGCAGGCTGCCGTGCAGCCAGGCCCAAGGAGGTGCCCAGACGTGGGCCCAAGCTGTGCTCAGGGCTGGGGAGCCCCAAACCTCCAGGAGGACTTCGGGCCTGTCGGCCGTTCTTCACCAGGGCCTTTCAACCTCAGCCCACCCAACCCTCCACACCCAGGCCCTCCTGCCCACCCCGTCAGCCTCAGTGTGGTCTGTTTACCTCCCCCGCTCTGCTCTGTCACCCGTCCGTCAGGGATCCCTGGGTGGCCATGCGGCCTCCTCCTCTCCCCCTGGCCCCAGGCCTGCCCCCTCACTGCTACTCTCCACTCTACAGTTAGAGCATCTCTAAAGTGCCCGTCTGAGCAGGCCCTGCCCTAGTCAAAACCCTTCGGTGGTCCTCACTTCTCACTAAGCTCCCTCCCCCGTCACTGGAGGCTACTGCCCCCTCCAGCCACCCCGGGTGTGGCTCTGGTCAGCCCCAGCTCCTGCCGCCTGCTGCCTCAGCCGGCACTGGCCCCGTCTCTTCAGATTCATGCCGGGGCCTCCACCCGAGCTGAGGCAGCTCATCCTCCTTGGGGAAAGGCAGGTGTGGTCTCAGCAGGGTTTCCCAGCAACCATCCCCAGAACCCCTGTGGCTGCCAAACAGAAACCAGAGGGCCCTCCCGAGTAACTATAGAAAACAGTTTGTATGTGCCTGCCCAAGAGTTCCCAGGAGGGCAGAGGATTCCAGGAAAGTGGAGCATTCCGTCCCAACAAGAGCTGGTTCCTGCAGCCAAAAAGGGGAGAGGATCTCGGGTTACTGTCCCCCAGCCCTCAACCCTTGAGGCTCCAGCCCCCTGGGAATCCAGCTCCTCCCCCGGGGGCAGGTAGTACTAGGGCTGGAATGAGAGTTGGTGGTTGATCAGGGGCATCCAGCCAGCCTCTGCCCTGGTCAGTCAATAGGAAGGAGAGAAGCCCAAGCTCTGAATGTTCTATATATCTAGGAGACCCTCCTGAGAAGGCTTCACCTGTACGGACGCACCTGCACACGTGTGCAAGGCCTCCGACCGCATTCATCAGAGGGCCAGTCCTCCACCCTGCCAGGCTCTAGTTGTGGCTGGGCTTGGAGTCCTCCTGGCACTGGAGCAGGGGGAGAGGGGAACATGGGTGTATAATCCCCATCCCAGGACTAGGTCATTTATCTGGAAGGATGTGGTCTTCCCCATCTGGGAGTAGAGACCCCACACACACACTGACCTTTGGCCTGGAAGGATCTCCAAAGAAACAACCTCCCCAGCAGGCTAGGAAGAAGGGCAGAGAGAAGATGAGTCAGCGCAGCTTGAGGCTCAGAAAAGCCATTTGCTGGGAGCTCTGGGACCAACTGCAGCCAAATGCATGAGTGAGGATGCCTGTCCGCCTGGCTGCGCTGCCCAGCCCTCAAGAGTCCGCTGAACCACACCAGCCCTTGAGAAGGAGGGACAGAGAGGTCAGCAAAGATCCTCTAGGATCTGTGCTCCGTGGGGGCAGGGCTTTGGGTCTGTTTCCTTCATTGCTGTATCCCCAGTGCCTGGAACATGGTAGGTGCTCAATAAATATTTGTTGAATGTACGAGTGAATAGAATGAGTGAAGGAATGAACGAGTGTAGCTGAAAGTGATCGATTATGCTCACAGTACTGAAGCATAAACCTTACCGCAGTGCTGTGGACACAGGGTGGGAATCTGGGGGGACGGGACAGCTTGAGTAAAGGCATCGAGGTGGCTCCAGAGTCAGGGTGTCTTTTAAGGCAGAAGTCATCCTGAAGAAAGTTGTCCTTTTTCAGTCACCTTCTATGATTTTATATAACTTAATTCAAATGTTCTGCCCTTTGTCACATTTTCTCTTGTCTACTTTGGCAAGGTTTAACCTTATTATCTTATTACGGCCCACTGCCCATAGGTAACTCACTCTCTGAGGGAGCCTTGCCTTGTGCAGGACCACGTCATGCTTCTGGGCAACGAGCAGAGTTTCTCCTGAGGGGTGGTTGTGCTCTCAGGGGCTTTGGCCATGTAGGCCTTGGCCATTTCTAGGGTTACCTGGGGGTAGTGCAGCTTCTGGTCTGTGGCCATTGAGTTCACCAGCACCACCTGGGGCCCCGGCCCCTCCCAATGGGTCCATTCTGCCTTCCTTCCCTTCCTGAAGGTCTGAGGTCCCCTCACCACCTCAAGTCCAGAGCCCAGGCCCCCAGCTGACTCCAGATCCAAGGCCTGGGCTTTGCCTTGGCCCCTCCCATCCCACCCCAGGGCCCCTAGCAAGGATCTTGCCCAGCAGGCCCACCAGCCAGCCCTCCAGCTTGCCTCCCCAGCCAGCTCTATCCAGCCTCCATCATCCACATTCCCCCCCTTTGTCTACAGCACGACGGTTCATGGTGCTCCTTGGACCCTGAGCCTCACCTTCCCAAATGACCCCTAAATCTCTCTAGGCCCCTGGGCAGGCCCTGCCCTGCCCTGAGAAAGCAGCTAGGGCAAGCAGGAAACAACAAACTATAGCAACTTAAAATTATAAATGCGGGGCTGCGAATTAAGCAGAGTTTGATTAAAATCTTGCTTCTGCCACTCAGTGGCCAGGGACTCTCTCTGAACCCTATTTTTCTCATCTGTGAAATGGGGACCTTCAGCCATAGAGTTGCTGGGAGAATAAAAAGCGATAATGTGCATCTCAGCGGGGTAGCAGGAAGCATGCACGCTGGGGGCTTTTCAAAGCGTGGGTGCTTCCTCCCCTCCCCTCGACGAGATGAAGCCGATGGGGGCGGGGTGGCCATTGGGTATATATGACTTAAGGAATCAGTAAGATGGCTGAGGGCGGCAGATGTAAAGTGCCTCTAGACCCAGTAACTGACACGTGGTAAACAACCCAGAAAGGCGCTAGCTTTGGGTTTTAAGGTTGGGTTCCTACTGCTCGCCGGCCGTGAAGCCCAGCACGACACCCAGACCTAGCCGGTCGCGCTGACTAGGGTACAGGCGCCCGCGCGCGGACTTGGGCGCACCGCCTCCGGGAGAGGGGAGGACCCGCCCCCAGTGACGTAGCCGGGCCCGCCCCCCCGCACGTGCCTCCGGGGAGGGAGGGACCACGGGAGGTTCCCGGGCTCGCTGGGCGGTCGCGCGTCTGCAAACGCCTATTTGCATATGCGCGGGCTGGATATTTATAACTTCTCTTTAGCGAGTTCCAAGTTATTGATGTCTTCAAGTGACTTTAATCGGAGGCTTCTTTTCTTCAAATGGGCTTTTGATTTCCGGAGTGATATTATACATGGCTGTAAGCTATTGACTGAGCGATCGCCGTTGTGCTCTCAATGTGCTGATGCTGAAAATCTGCGATATAAATAAACTTCCTCTGGTAGAATCATTATAAAGCACAAGCAGCAGAAATTTATGGAAAGGACAGATTAAATGCTTAGACTTAAATTCTTCAGTGTGCTGCTTGCCCTAAACTGCTGTGTCTGGAGTTTGGGCTGCTGATTCAGGTGGAAAAAATCAAACGGACACATCGCTTGTCGGTGCATTTTTACTATGATCTATAGTGTTGCCAAAAGAGAAAGCTCAAAAGCTGCCATTGATAATCCTGGTTAAAACTTGGAGCATAAATTATTAAGACCTGTAGTTTCTTTTCGGAGTGGTTGGGGATTGGGGCGTGCAGCACAGTAAAGAAATATAACATCAATATGTGCTTATACATTGTAATGTGGGACATTTTTATGCCCATAATAAAACATTCCACCTACAACTATGTTTATGAAAGCAACAGATAGGAGACCCATAATGCCACTTGGTAGAGTTAATCACCTCCCATCGGAATGGTTTAAAAGGCTTTTTATTGCATGTTGAAAAGCTCTGACCATAATTAATTCTCCACACACTGTCAGGTGCCAATCAGAGGGCTGGAGACAGCGAAGGGAACTTTCTAGCACACTGGTGCTGGGAGGGTTCTCAGAAGTGGGTCCAGTTGTCTGAATTTCAGGTGTTTACATTGATAATCTAGCCTCTGTGTTAAACTGGGCTCTGGCTGGGGCTTGAAGTTCTAGATTTTAAGCTCTGGGCTCTAGATGTAAATTCTCAGTTTGCTCTAGGTCCTGGGCTCTGGACCGGTTCTACCCTCTTAACTCTAGACCCTGGATGACCCACACTGGGTCCCTGGGACCTGAGTGAGATGATCCCACAGCACATTTGTACTGAGAGAGCCAAGAGAAGGGAACGGATGCTTCCTAACAGTCCTGGTTTAGTTGGCTGTCAGCTTGGTGGATCAGGTTGTCCACAGAAATTTGTGCTGTTTGTCCTCCCTTCACCTCTGACCATTCCAGCCAGTTTTCAACAGAGAGGAGGGAAGCCATGGATGGCCTGCCCTAGGGTCAGTATGGGTGAAGGCTGGACCCTCAAGACAACAGCCTGCCATGGAACAGACCCAGTCTCACTGGCCAGGCCCACAGCCAACCAGCCACGGAGGCTCCGGAGCTTATCTCTCCCCATTTCCTCCAAAGGAGATGGCTTTATCTCCTTTGTCCCTTATCACACAGTCACTGAGTGACTGGAACCACAGGGACTCTCCCTAACAGCCCAGAAAAGCTGAGGAGGTGAAGGGTTAGCCCGAAATAATTAAAGAATAAAATCTCCCTTTACAAACTCAGTTCCAGCCAGCAGGAGTGAAGCAGGCAGCAGGGAGACAGTGCTCTCCGATGGGGGCGGCGGCGGCATAGGGGGTCTCTCAGGTGCCCAGGCAGCAACTCCGCGGAGGCTGGGAGCTGAGCTGAAGCCAGCTGGTACTCTAGCAGAGATTTTTCCGCGTGTGAAAGCTCTTTTTTCTCTTGGATAGTTGGACCACCAAGAACTAAGAGTGGCCCCTGAGGGCAGCAAGTGGAGGGTGGATGAGCAGGAAGGCTGAGCTCTGTCTCCCAACATGGCCTGGCAGACTTCTCTTTGCTGGACTGACCTCCCAGGGCACATAAGAGCTTGGTGGGTAGGTTGTCACCAGAGGCTCAGAGGCTTTTGTCCTTGCTGGGGAGGTCGTCGTAAGAGCTCTGCGTTAGACAGAATCATACCCGAATGGACTTCTGGCACCCCACTGGTACACCAGTCACTGGGTTTTCCATCACGGCCTGGAAGGATTGACACCCCTCTGCCACCTCCCTACCACCAGCACCACCCAAAGTGAGAACTGTGCTCAGGTGAATTGGCCTTTCAGCTCGGGAGGCTTTTCCTGACCTGGGCTGAGCACTGGGTCCATGAGGGGCACTGTCTACAGCTGCCCTCCCAGAGGTGAGCACCCTCCTGGGGACAGGCCACACCTCGCCCATCCCAAGTCATGCACAAGTCACAAGGACGACTGGGAAGATCGTCAGGCAGGGGTGCTGTAGGGGAAAGGCTCATTTGTGCCCTCAGCCAACAAAAATGTAGTGAGTGCCTACCATGCATCACAAACAGAACGCTCTGCCCTCACAGAGCTCACATTCTGCCTCCCCAGAGCCTCCCAAATGGCCATGGCCTCCACCCCCTGGATTCAGCAGCGAGAGAAATAAGAAATTGGATGTGAACTTTCCAGAGCTGTGCATAGCAGGCTGAGCTGGGAACCCAAAGCGCCAGGGCCTGGTTCTCTGGTGGATCTTCAGGCTCACATCCCACACCCCCTTGGGGAACTCCCTCTACCCCAGGCAGCCACTGGCGGAGTGTGCCCAGCTTAGGCAGGACACCCTGACGAGTGCTGAGCCTGCAGGAAGGAGGCACTGAGGTTTCAGTGCCTCTTAGTCCTTCTCAGGGAACAGAGCCAGAGGCCAGCAGGGGGCAGAACTGGCTCATCCTTGAGGCAGCAAAACAAGGGAGACTGAAGTTACAGAGGCCATAACTGTTTGACAAGGCCTGGGAGAAGGGGTTGCAAACCAGAGCTGGAGGCACGGTCAGCGTCTGTTGAGGGTATGTGGTGGAACGGTGCCAGTCTCTCATCTTGACCGGGCAAGTTGTCTTCTGAAGTCCAATGTCTCCCACCGGGTTTATGCGAATGAGCTGTAGGACCAGTTGGGCAGACAGCACACATGGGGCACCCACTGACAGGGCGGAGTGGAGTGCCCAGCCACGGGCCAGCCCACCTAGACCGGCCCGGCCCTCGGCGATCAGAGCTGTCTTCCAGCAGCTATCAGGCCCCCGCTCTCTCTGCCCACGGCGCTGGTGGCCTTGAGGTCCCCACCAGGCAACTGCTCCTGAGCCCTCCTGGTCTGTGGCCTTCAGTGGGCCCGGAGGCCTGAGCGAGTTGGGGACGGGGTTTTGGTGCACAAAGCTGGGCTCTGTGAGTGGAGGACTTCTAGGATGAGTTTGCTAATAGAGATATCTGTTCTGGGAGGTCGTGTTACAACCTGTCACTAACCGGAGCACCCTGCCTGGGGTTCTCACCAAGAAATCACAGACAGCTGCTTGCAGGCGGGTGAGTGATTTGCAAGGACCACAAGAATATTTGCATAAACATATATATGGAAGTGTGTGTGTTTATTTGCATTCATTTGCATAAATTCCTGGCTCTTCGAACTGTCGTTCCTTATTTTTATTTTATTTTTTTCACTAAATTTCGTTGAGCTCTGGAGATTTCAGTAATGAGAACAAAAAAGCAGAAACAACAGTGCTGGGGCAGGAGACCAGAAGTTTTCAACTTTGCTACACATTAAAATTTCCTGGGGAGCTTTTTAAAAATCCTGGTGCCTAGATCACCCCCAACCCACTGTGGGTTGTGGGGCCCAGGCATCAGTATTTGTTTTTTTGAAGCTTCCAGATGAGTTCTTCGATGCACAGGCCAAGGCTGAGAACTGATGCCTTAGGCAGGGCAGGCTCCTGTCAGATCAAACCCGCCTCAGCTTCCAGCGGGAGACACCGGGCACCTCACCTCGCCTCCCTCATATGTAAAAGACACTCGAAACTTAAGAGCAGCGACGTGCGTGGATGGCCATCTCAGCACACACGGGCTCTCAGTGAAAGGTCGCCATGCCCTTCATCATCATCACCATCTCTGTGCAGTGTCACCATGCAGAACCAGAGCACCTGGAGACCTGCCCGCTCCTTCTGGCCCTGCCACCCAAGTCACCCTGGACCGCCTGGGCCTCCGATCCACCCCTAGGAATAGCGAGTGCTCCAGGGTGGGCCTGGGTCTGTTCTGGCTGACGTGCACGGTCCTTTCTTCTTCTAGATGACTTCCAGGCAGATGGTCCGTCACTGCTCAGATGCCTGGGGAGTGGGTGCTGGCAAGGGAGAGAGTGCGCTCGAGAGCGTGCCCGCGTGGCCCTGCTCGCCTCCCTCCGCCCTCTCTCCAGGCTGGGAGAGAGCCAAGTGCTGGGGATTGCAGGGTTTTCTTTCCCTGGTGGGTGCTGCCAGGGGAAGAAAGATGCTGGAGATATGGAAATGCCTACCGTACTCGGCGCGGTTGTTCCCAGGGTTCTGCGGCTTCTCGCTCTCCCTGCTTGATGCCATCGCTCTGCCTGCCCACCAGCCCACTGCTCCACACTCCGTAGAGTCTGTGGTCCCTCCATGGGCTTTCCTGCTTCTGTGCCTTTGCTTGTGCCGTGCACTCTGGGGGCCACACTTCCTCCATGGAAGGACTCAGGATTTGTTGGCTCAAATCCTATCCATTCAAGACCCAGCTCAGTGCATCCTATTCCGTGACACCTTGTCTGATCCAGCAACTATTCATTCATTCCCTCAATCACTTATTCAGACCTTACCTGAAACCTGTTTGGAGCCAGAAGCTATGCCAGGCACTGGGGTACAGAGGCTAGTCAGATCCAGGCTCTGCTTTTGAGAGCTTTTCTTAGCAGTGGGAGCTTTTCGGAGCAGGGATCAAAATCGATTACGTTCTCCTCCGCAGCAGCTGCCAGAGAAGCAGAAAGCTCCTGTCTGTGCAGACGCACCCCGTTAAGAAAGATGCTCAGGGTAGACAACACAGATCCTCCTAACGGCGGACAGGCGCAGCCATACCTTGGCCTGCAGAGCCTGAGGAAGGAGAGAAGTGCTGGTTTCAAAACCTCCAGGACGTAGAGGGGAGAAGATGGGAGCTGAGGGAGCAGCTTCTGAGGGCAGCCAGCCCACTCCAGCCAGCCCTGGATCCACCTTTGCTAGGACACATGCACTCATTCCCAAGGCCTCGGGGAGCTCTACAGCTTGATTTGCAGACCCGCCCAAGTCCAGGTCAGCTGTGCTGGGGAGAGCCTTCTTTCCAGCCTGCCCCAGGGCCTGGATGCTTCTCCCTGGGCCCGGGGTTGTAGACCCTCCTACCCCATGGATTCCCCATCACCTTCACCCACCCAAGACCCTCCTACCCCAGACCCTCCTACCCCATGGATTCCCCATCACCTCCACCCACCCAAGGTAAAGTTCACCCCAAGAAGGAGCCAGCCCAGACCCCCACAGGAGAGCTGTAGAAGCTCCAGGCCCACAGGTAGCGAGACAACTCCCAGGTCAGGACCAGCATCACCTTCCCCAGCCCTGGGCCCGAACGGGAAGCTACTGCTGGAGCCTAGGAGGATTCTCCATCAGGTTCTGTGTCATCCCTGGGAACTGCAGACCCAGCTGGTCAGGAGCCCTCCACGTGGCCAGGCTGCAAGGTCTCAAACCCTCGAATCCCGCAGGACTCTGCTTTCTTTCCCTTTTGGTCAAAGCCATTCACTCCATCAGCAAACACCCTCCCCGCCCCTCCCAGTCCCCCCACGGGGGTCCCATCTGTGGGCACCCACAGTCCAAGGGCTTGAGAGATGAAAAACTAACCTTGGCTCTGTTGTGAGCCCAGTGTGGTGGGACAGAAGGCGGCATCTGAACCTGGTCTCGCGGGATGGGTAGACGGGTCCTGCAGAGGAAGAGGACCCAATGAAGGGAAGGGAGCAGCCTGTCCAAACAGCAGCTGGGAGCTGCCCCTTCAAGTCCATACCACGCCCTTCACTACCCGTCACTGCCATCAACCCCCCAGTGAGTGTACAGTTGCACCTCGTGCCAAGAAGGCTCTCAAGGGCAGAAAGTGGGACAGCAGGGTCGCCTTGGTTTCCTCCCCACCTGCACACAGAGACACTCCATTCCTGTAGGTTGATTCCTGCTGGACACGGCCCATGCAGGAGACTGGGCTAGGCTGGGCTTCTTAGCCTATGTGCCATGCAGGGGGTGGAGCCACCCCTCATGCCCACCTTCAGTCAGCCTCTGAGCACAGTGGCAGGTGCCCAGGGTGCCCACCCCCTGTGTCCAGCCCGCCCGGAGCAGAGGTACACCAGAACCCAGGACTGCAGCTGAGACACAGGCCCGGCCCTGTCTGTGCAGGACGGCTTCTCTTGGGTAATTACTTCCAATGAGAGTTTGTGAAAACAGTACTCTGGCTTTATTATAGAGTCTAATAGGTTCAGCTTCTCAAGAAAAATAGACTGTCGGGCTAAATACCTCTGGGGAAGTGACCAGGCAGAGAGGGGTATCGTTAAAGCCAAGAGCTCAGCTGAAATCATGAGAACAGTGTGAAAGGTCCTGTGTCAGGGAAGTCAACCCAGAAGGTCCAGAAGCACAGCCTGCACGTGTGCCCAGACAGGACTGTCTTCCTGCATCAGGGTCTTGGCTGCGTAAGTCGCCACTGGGAGCCCAGCATGTGTGAGCCACCCCGGGACCCAGTCCTGCACCGGGCTCTGGGAATGCACCGGGCTGCACCGGGCTGCACCGGGCTCTGGGAATGCGGGGAATGAAAGGCACCAGAGCTCACAGTCTAACCAGAGACAGAATTCATCAGGCAAAGATCACATACCGAAGAGGGAGGGCCCGGCAGGGGAGAAGCCTGAGCTGCAGGCAGGAGGCGGGATCAAAGGGGGTGTCAAGAGAGCCCACCCGGAGACCTTTCCGGGGACCAGGCCTGGGGTGCCTCGTCCACGGGCTGCGTGCACCCAGGACCCCACGGCCAGTGTGACAGGCAGGAGTGCAGGACACCTGGCTGGTAGACGGGGCACCAAGAGTGGGCCCACCGGAGGCAGGGCTGGGGCTGACTCCTCCCCGGTGGCCATGGTGTCTCTCAGGTGTGACACCGGGGCTGGCCTGGGCACGCTAAGGCAGACCTGGCCCTCTGGCCCTGCAGCTGGCCCCTGATCTCCTGGGGGGCACAGCCCCACTTTCTTCATTTATGCTAATTTTCTAATTTTCCTGGAATGATGGCGGCGATTAAAGACCATCGGCAATAGGAAAATTGAAATATCGCCTAGGCTTTCACCTCCCCTGAAATGACAGGAGGCGACGTGTTGCCACAGACCTGACCCTGCCCAGGCCCTCAGGAGGGGTGAGCACGGATGGAGACCCGGGGCAGACGGCCACGGAGAGACACCCCCTCCGAAAGGAATATAGAGGGACAAGTGCGGTAGAGAGGGGTCCCCATCCCCCCAAACACACGCACGCACGCTCCTGCCCTGCCTCCTCACCCCAAGTCCTCTTGGCCTGTGAATCCTCTTTTCCTGCGATGTGATTCACAGAGCTCTGAGCTGCCATCAGGCCCTGGTGGCACCTGGGGTCTCCGTTTCACTTCCTTGTTTACCTGGGTAACCGAGCTGATTGTACTCCCAGCTCCGGTTCACTAATTCTCACAAATCCTTTTAAACGATTGATTGATTTGCTGGAACCGTCGGGGAGGGCCATGAGTCCCCCGCTCCTTGTCTCTCTCTCCTGTCTGGTCCCCCATCCTCCCCAGCACCTCGTCCCGCCCCCTCTCTGTGCCGTCCTGCCCCTTCCTCGGGCAGGGGGCTGACTGTCCCAAAGCCCAGCTGGCCAGAGCCTTTGAGGGACTCCCTTCAGGAAGCTTCCAACACAGCAAGGTTCCACGGAATATAGCCCATGACAATTTAGGCTTGTTGCTCTTCTGTTTCCAAAGCATGCCCTCCTCTGGGGTCTGCAGTGTTGGGTGCAGAAGCTCTGGGGCCCCTCGCTCGCCTCTCCCCCACCCAGCCCCTTTGCTCACCCACACAAGACAGCTGTCTCACCCAGGCTTCCCAGGAGCCTGGTGGAAGGCAGGTCAGCAGGGCCTCTGGGTGAAAGACGATGGGGCCGTCATGGTGGCCAGTCCAGGTAAAGAGCCCAGTCCCCTCTGGGAATCCAGGGCAGTGAAGGAGGGAAGCAGGGCCCCCTGTGGGCTCCGCTGCCCTGGGCTGCCTGCTGGCCAGGAATGGAGGGTAGGCAGCCCTGTCCACGTTTGCCCCAGTTGAAGAAACCAGGTGGTGCATTTTGTAGACTGGGCACCTGGAGTCGCATCTTCTCTGCTGGAGGCTGGGCTGTGCTGGAGGATGAGGTAGCCGCCGCCGTCAGCTCCCCGGTTGCTTAGTTGAGCTCTGAGTTCATACCTCTCTGGGGGTACACGCAGGACTGACACCTCTTTATTCAAATTCTCTGGCGGGTCCCAGCTACAGCTTCTCACCTGTACTCAGAAATCTGACGTCTTGCCCCTAAGGTAATGAAAGGTAAAACAGAAAGCTGTAAACTGGTAGTAGCAGAGCCCAGGACAGCACAAGGGCTGATGGCTCTGCCTCAGAGGAGGGCCTCTGTCCTCGCAGCCCCAGAGGCAAGGCCTGGAGACCATCCGTTTGAGGGGCTCATCCACCAATGCAGAAGGAAGCGAAGCAGCACGCGGCACCTGGTTTCCGAATGCCACGCTCCAGGCCTCACCCGGAGGTGGGGACCCTGGAGCTCCGAAGTCAGCGACAGTGGTCAGAAATCCTCCCCTCGGTCCCAGCCCTACATGGACTCTCAAAGCCCTGTGGTTCTGCTTCCCCCTAGACCCCAGAGCCCCCTCCACCGTCCTCCAGGCTCTAGACCAGGCTTCACCCTCACCGCTCACCTACCCAATAGCAGCAACCCCTAGGGGCAGGGTCTCACCACCTCCAGTCATTTGCCCCCCATCCAGCCCACCCCTCTGTGCCCCAGGGAACTGGGACAGCTTTTCTAAATTTCCCTCCCAGGCCTACAGTCTATAGGTTCTAAGCACAGCTTATCCAGCCTGTCATGGAGCTCCAGGCCTCTGCACAGACAGACCTCCCCTCACCCACTTGTACGCTGTGCTCCCCCCACGCCCTCGGCAGCTCTGCTAAAGGGGCATTCATCACGCCGCGTACGACACAGTGTAACATGGGTGCATGCATGTCTGTCCCGGGACGCCAACCACAGTCCACAGCTCTGACAGAGTTCAGCCGGGCAGATCTTTATTTGAGGCTAAGCAGTGGGGCTGGGAAATGGGTCAGGAACAGAGGCAGCACAGAGCGGTCCCCAGCAGGACCTGTCTGCTTGGGACTCTGCACTGGCAACATCTCCCCCGCCAGTACTCAAGTGCCACTGAGCCACTGACTCCGCCAGTCACCACGGTCACCATCGCCGGCTGGCCCTGCCGTGCATGCCTCCCTGGAACCTCCAAGTCCAGGGCACGAGCATCAGACCAGCTGAGCCCAGGTCTCCTGGTTACATGCCAGCTGCCAGGGAGCCGCCTCCACTCCACTCCCACAGGGACAAGGCCCAGTTCCCCAGGCATCTTGGGGTTCTCCCCAGTAGAAAGGGGGTTCCAACGTCAAGCAACCAAACTCACCTGTGTTCACTGCAGCGTCTACCTCCCCCATCAGACTGTGAGCTCCTTGAGGATGGAAACTGCTTTCATCTTCTTAGTCCAGGGCCTGGTACATAGTAGGTCCTCAGTAAACCTGTGTTAGACTGTGAGCTAAATTAGGAATAATACCTCTCCTCGTGTGCCTTTGGCTCTCCACGGTGACATAGCTAGCCATCCCCCTGCTCTTCCTGGTCATCCCCAGGCCACCCATCTCTCCCTCCTCAGGGGGACTTCAGCGCCCCCGCTGACTGCCATGGAGCTCTTATCCGGCTCTTCACCACGGGCGCCTTGTGTCCCCACTGAGCTTCACTCTCCCCTAGGACGGGGATGGTCTGGCTCATCTACTGCCCCGGCTCCTCTGCAACTCCCACCCCCGACCCCAGCTCGCAGCCCTGTGCCCTGCACCTTGAAGGTACCTGACAAATGTGCTTCAGTTTGTTGACTGTGTACCTGGGAAATTCAGAGGAGGGCATCAGAATGGGTTGGAAGAGCAGAGTGGCCATCGGGAAGAAGGGAAGGCCTGATGGTGTGCGAAAGGCGGGGGCCGACGCGGGCGGGTGCAGGGTGAGGATGTGGGCCCCGGTGTGGGGTGTGAGACCACTCACAGTTGATTCTGAGCAGCCTTTTTGAGTGTAGGAGACAAAACTGATTCTCTCGCTCCCTCTCATAAAATTCACCCGTGGCACCCAGTCTCCTGTGGGATAAAGACCTCGGGAGGGTTTGTTTTTTCACAGCCTGATATGGGCTTGCCTCTCACACTGCATGCTCAAGCACACATATTCACACACACATATGCTTGTACACATACATGCATGCGTGCATACATGCTCATACACACATCACGTGCTGCACACGCCATACGTTCCTGCCCACATACTTATACACACTACTCACTCAAACACACATGTACATATGTGTGGTTCACACCTTGCCCCTCCAGCCCACCTGCTCAGCTCCTACTTATCTTTCCAGTGTGCCCTTAACCATCGCCAGCCCCGTGGAAGCCTCCCTGCTCTCCATGGAGCAGAGCCAGCCCCCTCCTCTGCCCCTCCTCTGCCCGATGTTCACCCCACTAAAACTTCTCACCCGGCATCACAGTTACTTAGTGTGTCCCCCGCTGAACAGTGAGCTCCCCAGGTCTCTGAACATGTGCATTCATGTGTGTCCCTGGGACCCCACCCAGTGACCAGCACACAGGAGACAACACCCATTTGATGGATAAATGAGTGGGACAGACACAAGGTATCTGAAGTTCCCAGAGTCTGCCTCTGAAAGGGGATGTCCGCGCCTCAGCCTCATTCAGCTGTGGACTTAGTCTCCTCCTCCAGGGCACCCCAACCTCTCTAAATCCCTCCCTGCTTTCTGCCCTGACCCCTGGACACTTAGAGCTCTCCAAGGTGCTGAACTTTGTTCTCTCACTTGGCCCCAACTATCTGTCCTGGCCTCTTGACTCTAGTCCCTGTAGCCAAGAACCAGCCCCGGCTTCCAAGAATCTACCCGCTGGTGGAGAAGAAACAGTGTCTCTAAATATACTATAGGCAGAACACAGTTCACAGAGGCACAGAGCATTATGAGAGCACAGAGGGAGGGGGGTGCTCCCCACCCCAACCCCAGACATCAATTTCAACTCTGTCCCTGCTGCCAGACCCAGTCTCATCCTCCCCTGATCCTGAGGACCAAGGCCCCTGCGGGCACCCGCCTCCCTGAGGGTGTTCTAACCAAGTTCTAGCCCCTGAAGGAGGCCACCTTCCCTCCAAAATCCTTGACCTCTGGGCTGCTCCCAGCTCATCTGCCTTGGCCTCCCACCAGACCCTTGTGAGCCCCACCTTCAGCATCCTGACCTGAATCACCTGGATGCTTAATTCACTGCACATCAGCCCTCCCCACTCCAGCGTGTCACCCTGGAGTCCCAGCTCCTTGCAGAGCTCTCTGCACACCGGTCTTGACCTCATTTCTCACCCAAGCGTCCTAAGCCCTGGCCTTTTCCTGAGATCTCTCTGACCGCTTCCCACCAAGACATTTTCACCCTCTCCTGCTCAGAGTATTCCCATCAACCCCTCAGCTTCCACCCTCAGAGCAGGAAAAGGAGCCAGGCAGAACCTTCTTTACTGGGGCAGGAAGGACGAACAGCTGCCAGTGTTGACCTAACCAGGCACTTCCCTCCAACTACAGCCTCAGGGTTTGCTCAGTGACCTTCCTGCTCAGCCAAAGGTCTGCCCCCACTTCTGCAGTGACCACTCTGTGGCCAGGCTCCTCAAGGCTGGTGCTGGGGTCCTAACACTCCACCCCCAGCCTCCCCCATCCCTCCCCAAACAAAATACCATTCCCTTTGCCTCCTACCCCAAGGTCACAAGGCAAGAGCTGTCAGTGAAGGTGGCCAGTTATTGGCCTACATGTGGGCAGGTCTTACCATCCAGGCAGCTGGGAACCTGGAAAGTTGAGAAGACCACCTCTCTCTGACCACTGCGTGTGAAGCCCCCTGTTCTGAAGAGTTGCCTTGAGGGCTGCAGGCTGCACCTATGCTCAGCAGAGCTGGTGGGGTGGTCATTCTTTCCCAGGAGGGCTTTTTAGGCTCTTCAAAGCCATTGGCACTGAACAGAATAGATAAATCCCTCCCCAAGGAGGATCTAATCAATGTAACCATGCTTTAGCAGCCATAGATGCCATATGAAGTGGGGGGTCATCATCGTTATTATTAACACTGGTGTCTCCTGAAGTTAAAAGGGGCTTGATTTTTGCATTCTTTCCGTCTGATTCCACACAAGTGTGACATTTCAAATGGTTCTTTTGGATCATGTTTTGGGGAAGTTATTCTTACCTCCCAGACCATGTCTGCATCTGGTCTGTAACACACCCTGAATTCCAATCAGAAAGGAATTTTTGTGAAAAACATGGTGTCTGGTGTCCAGTGGGGAGGGGGGCGGGGGGGGGGCAGAGAAGCAAGCCCTCCAGGAGATCACAGCCTAGAAAGGAGACAGACAGATAGACATTCCTCTGAAATTAGGCAGCCAGGGACCTCTACTGCAATTGAGACACCAGCAAAGTCTCGTGGGACCACAGGAGAGGTCTGTGATCCAGGAACTCGGTAAGAATTCTTATAGGATGGAATTTAAGCTGAGGCTTAGGGGACGATGAGACCCTAAGAAACAAGTGTTGGGGGAAAGTTGGCCAAAGGGGCAGAGAGAAACAACCAAAGTGAAGGAACAGGATACAGCGGGCATGAACTTAGAGAAAGGGCTGAGGGGTGTGTGGGGACATGAATAGAAGTGAAGCTATAAACAAAGGTTACAAACAGGCTCTGGGAGCCACTGGGTAGGAGTTTAGGAATGAGGGATCAGGCATTCCTTGCCTGGGTGGGCCTGTAGATGAGGCAGTCATGGTGATTCTGTGGCTTGATCTAGGTCTCTGGGTCATGCTGCCCCCATGCCCAGGCTGGCAGCTGGTCAGTCCTCGACTCTAAGAGACAGAGGAAGAGAGGGGGATGTTTCTGTTAGTGTTAGGTGGGTTTCAAAACAACTGAAGGGGAAAAATTTTAATGATTTTTATATCATCTTGGAGGGCATAAGAATGTTCCAACTGAAATGTAAACTTCATTCTGCCGAGCAAATGCTCAGTGAGCACCCGCTGGTAGGCAGCCCTGGGGCGGGAACTGTAGGAGGAGAAAGGACCTTTGGTGCTTGAGAAATAGGTCTGTCACCCAGCATTGGACGACATGGAAAAGCCAGGCTGGTAAGAGGTGGCAACTGTTCTGAGGGCTTTTGTTCCCTTTCAGATAGATGGCAGAAATTTCCATTCGGACAGCAGGACAACCAGAAGGTCTCCTTACTAAAATGCTAAGTCAGGCAGGAAGCCTGAGTCTTTCACGCTTCCCTGCTCTAGAGAACCCCGTTTCCTGGGAGGGTTTGCCCGCACATTGGTGGGACTGGGACTGGGTGACTTCCCCGTAGAAGGCCCATCCCTCCGACTCAGGCTGGTCGTGCAGCCCACGGGGGGTTTTATTCCATCTTACGAGGAAGCTGGAGCCCAGCTGGCTCTCCAGGCTGATTCTGAGCCCAGTACTTCTTTGGAAGCGGAGAAAGGGGTGGTGTGTATATCTGATGGGTGGGAGAGGGAAAAGGAGGAAGGGCAGCATCCAGCTTGGCAGCCCAGCCACTCCCTGACCGGCTATGGCAGAAGCAGCAGGAGGCTCTGTTTGTGTAAAGCCATCATTTGTCCCCACGGTGTCGGCACATGTCAGGCTCCTGGTCCCGAGTGAATTATCCTCTGGGTGTGCATGAGAGTCTTCGCTGTGCTCTCTCAGTATATTTCACAACTGCTCTGAGTTTATAATTTTTTCAGGTCCTTTATCAAATAGGTGTCATAAATACCAGTGGAGTCAGGTGCATTTATCACCGAGCTGGGTTCTTACTTGAGCTCTGAAAAAAATTATTTGGCCGCACAATCTTTCTCGGGGCTCTGATTTAATGGACTCGGCTGCAAAGCCACTGAAATTCGTTGCCTTTTAATGTTTGACATCTCTTCCTCTTTATTACCACCTCAGACAGCCCTTCTAGTCCAGCTGGAACGAGCCCATTAGTCTCTGACAAATAACTTGTGTCGTTTGGTGAAAAATATGCAGAAGTTGGGCTGCAACTTCATCTCCAGTGTTGGTTCTGTTTGCGGCCTCACTGTCCTCTAAGCAAAGCATCCAGCCCCGGGCAGACCCTTCCTAGTGTCTCCTTTCCCTCTGATGCCACTTGCTGCTGGATCCACAGAGCGGGTTTACCCTAACCACATATAATGGAGTTTGGGACAGGGTGTTTAGAGATGTCCGTGTGGGGTTGAGAATTAGCCTCATAGCAGCACTCGTCACAAGAGCTCAAAGGGGGAAGCAACCCAGGTGCCCACTGACAAATGAATCGATATGCAAAATGTGATCAATACATACAATGGAATAGTATTCAGCTTTTAAAAGGATGGAAATTTTCACATATGCTACAACATGGATGAACCCTGAGGACATTATGCTAAGTGAAATAAGGCAGTCACAAAAAGACAAATACTGTGTGATTCCACTTATATATGGGTTGCCTAGGGTAGTCGAGTTTAGAGACAGAAAGTAGAATGGTCATTGCCAGGTGGTGGGGAAAGAGGGGAATGGGAAGTTGTTCTTTAATGGGTACGGAGTTTCAATTTTGCAAGACGAAGAGTTCTAGAGATTGATTGCACAGCAGTGTAAATGTATTTAACACTACGGAACTTAAAAATGGTTAGGATGGTAATTTTACAACAACAACAAAAAGAATTAACTTCAAACTGCACCAGCGAGGGAGAGAATGACACAGAGGAAGTTCTCTGAGCACTTGAGTTCATCACCTGTTCATGCCTTTGATAGCAGTTAGCTCTTGCAGCATAACAAACAGTTCTAAGGTTTAGTGGCTTAAATCGACAACCACTTATTTAGATGATGCAGTTTGGGTTGGGCTCAGCTGATCTGGGTCAGGCTCAGCCGATATTGGTGGGGGTCTGGCTGGTGTAAGCAGCTCATCTGTGAGGGCTCACCTCTGCTCCACGTTGTCTCTCATCCTCCAACAGGCATGATTATATGGTGGTGGTGTCAGGGGTCCCGAGAAAATGAGCAAAAGCAAGTAAAGCTTCTTGAGGCTGTGGCTCAGACTCAGTGTCCTTTCAACCATGTTTTAGGGTCCAAAACAAGTCACAAGGCCAGTCAAGATCCAAAGGGTGGGGCAAATAACTCCACCCTTTGATGGTGGGAGGGGCTGCAAAGAATTTTTGCAATTTACCGTAACGACTATATACATATACTCCAGGACCTGTGCTAATCATTGAAGATAAAAATTTTAAAAAAATACGATCTAGTGCAGGAGACATCCATATAAATAAATAATTACATAGTATGCTCTAAATAAGTAAGCACAGGATGCCGAGGTGGGCGGAGGGCAAGGGGATCTGGCAGGAATAGGGGAAAGAGGCAAAGAGGCCTGGGACAAAATAATACTTTAACTGGTGTTGCAAGATAAAATGGTAATTA
This sequence comes from Neophocaena asiaeorientalis asiaeorientalis, assembly GCF_003031525.2. Taxonomy (NCBI): domain Eukaryota; kingdom Metazoa; phylum Chordata; class Mammalia; order Artiodactyla; family Phocoenidae; genus Neophocaena; species Neophocaena asiaeorientalis. The sequence continues at coordinate 5,496,381 of NW_020173656.1, forward strand.
GCCAGAAGAAGCAGGGAGGAAGAAAGATCTGGGCAGAGGGGCAGAGAGATGAGTGAAGGATGGAGGGGGACATGCCTGGGGTGCAGTGAGGCTTCATTGGGGAGTGAAGGGCCCACCGGGGAGGGGGAGGGGCTGGGCATTGTTGGGGGAGGCATCACAGAGGGCCTTGTTCCCACTACCCAGCCTTGCAAAGTTTATTTAAGCAGGGGCTGATGGGAACTTCCCTGGTGGTCCAGTGGTTAAGACTCTGTGCTCCCAGTGCAGGGGGTCCGGGTTCGATCCCTGGTCAGGGAGCTAAATCCCGCATGCCACAACTAAGACCAGGCGCAGCCAGATAAATAAATATTTTTAAAAAATGCAGAGGTTGATGGTCAGGCTGATGTATGGAGAGAGCTTGGAGGGAAACAGGCCAGAAACAGGGAGACGGCCTTAGAGGCTGCTGCAATGACTCAGGTGAGGGATGGCGGCGCTGGTGGAGAATCGATGCAGAGATTTCTAGGTGGTAAAAGAGGCAGGACTGGGTGGGGAGGGTCAGGGGGAAGCCTAGTAAACTGGTGGGTGTGAGCTTTCTGCCAGATGGTCTGAGTCAGGGGAGTTCCCCAAGGAGGGGCAAGGCAAAAGGCACAGGGCAGCTACTTGGGTGGGCAAGGCAAGGGTGTGGGGTCCCACTCAAAGCAGGGAAGACCAGAAAACAATTCCCTGATGCCAGCCAACAGGGAGGGACCTTGAGGTCAAGACTTCTCCTTCACAAGCCCAAGGCAACCAAATTCTGCAGGGTGCTGGGATGCGTGCGGCTGGAGTCAACTCTGAGGACGCAGCCCCTGCCAGGCTCTGCCCTGAGGCCTGCAGACTGTCCAACCTGGGCACCGGCATGGCTTGTCCAAAGGCTTCCCCAGGAACCCCCAGGCCTCCAAGCCCCTCAGACATTAAGGAGTTGTCCTTGCCAATATGGGGCGGGCAGGAGGGCAGTTTGGGCCCGGAGCCAATACTGGTTTCCTCCCGTGGATCCTCCGTCGTAATGTCCCGAAATGCCAGCTCTCCAGCTGGGCACTCAGGGGGCAACAGTAAGCACGTACCAGCTGATCAATACTTTGAATGTACTTGGGGCCCTGCTGTGAAAAGGAATCCCCTGGTGAGCCCTTTCATAAACTGAAAAATTCTTCTGAAACTGAGTAATCTTGCCCAGCTATTAAATCCAGATTTCCACAAAATGAGAGTAGAAAGAGCCTACAGTTATGATGACCTGGATCTCCAAGCACCACCTCTCAGATCCGGCCCGGGGTTCCCAAGGCAGCAGGCGTTGAGGCTGGGTCTGGGGCTGCAGATGTAATCGTTGCTGGAACCTTGGTTTGAAATAAAATCTTCCAAAGCAATCAGAATGCTCTGGGCCCAGAAGGAGTGGCGTTCTGTGTAGCGCTGTGTTCTCCCGGTCCCCTGAGCACGGTTAACTCAGGAGGCATGTGGGGCTGCATCCATCCCTCAGTGCAGCGTGACAACTGGGGCCACCAGAGCAGGTGCCCGTGGGTGCTTGAGGGAATTGAGCACCAAAAGCTGGAACAAGTTGCCCAGGGTCACCCAGCCAATTAGTGGCAAAGCTGGAACAAGAATCAGGAATTCCAGCCAAGAACTCTTTTCCCCCCCCAAGGGATTTCACTCAAAACCATGACATCATCCATCTGGCTCATGGTTTGGGAATGAATTCAGTTGGTGGCTCTTTTTGGAGCTGATGTGTGAGTGCAGCAGTTCAGCCTTAACCCAGCCTGACCCTGTAGGCCCTTCCTGTGTGGGATCCACCCCGGCAATGTGCTACACGTCCCCACTGCCACCTCTCCCCAGGCATCCCACGGCCCTAACCCTAGGCCCACAACTCAACTCATCACCCCCTCCCTTCCCGATGTCCCCCCGAGAAATCCGGACATGGTCCTCACACCCCCCCACCCGCCATGGTCCCTCCAGGATGGATGGCCATGGCATCCACAGCCTAAATACTTGTCTTTCTCTGTCCCTCTGTCACCGCTGTAGTTCAGGCCTTTGTCACTTCTCACTTGGATTGCAGAGTGATCACCACCATCAACAAAAACATGAAAATACCACCGTTGAGTGTTTAATATGTGCCGGGCCCACGGCTCACAGCTTACCGCGGGCTAGCTCCTTTAACCTCCACCAGCGCGGGAAACTGAGGCTTTGGGGATGCTGCGTAACTTTCCCAAGGTCACACAACTGATAGGAGGCAGAGTTCAGGTTCTCCCTCAGGCCTGGCTCTGAGGACCAGCTCTCCACAGGGTGCTTTCCTGCCCCCCGTTCTGCCTCTGCCATAGCTGCTGGAGTCTACCCTTGTCACCCCTCTGCACAGAATCCCTGCTGACTCCCTGGTGCCATAGCATTAAGCTCGAGCCCCCTCACAGGGCTCTTGGGATCTGACCCCCTCCTGTCCACCCATCACATCTCTGTCTCTCCCCCAGCCCTTGAGTCTCTTCCCCCGTATCTACCCCACAGGTGCCCTCCACGCCCTCGGCTGTTGCTTTGGGTCCTGCTGGTTTCCCTTGCTCCAAGGCTCCACGGGGAGCCTTTAGAGACCCCAGCCAATGCCCCCGCAGGACACACACCCCTGCATGTGCCCTGCAGCGACTCCAGCTCAGCCTGATGTGGGGTTGGTGGGGACAGTGATTCAGCATTACCCGACCACCTCAGTCCCCCATGTGGGGTGTGCTCCAGGGCCCACCCTTCCCACCATCTTCCCTGGTCTTCAGCAGAGCTGAAGCCCAGTATGTCCTCTCAAAGAAGGGCCTGGCTGACCTCAAAGCCCACAAGCCCTTGGCCATCCCCAGGCCTGAACATCTGATCTTCACCCAGCTCTGGGAATAGAATGGGAGCCTCCATCCCCATTTTACACACATAGAAACAGAGGCTCAGGAAGTACCAGGGCTTGTCCACAGTCACAGTGTCAGGGGAGGAGCTGGGCTCAGCAGGGCATCTTGGCAGGCACCCAATGCTAGCCCAAGAGGACAGAGATGACTGGTCAGGCTGGAGCAGGGCACACTGGAGGGTAATTCCGGAACACCAGCCAGGGTGCAGCAAACACCCACGCGGAGGGCCTGAGGTGCTGGTGGGGGACTTAGAGGGTGGGGCTCAGTTCTGCAGACCACCCTCTCCCATTCACCTGCTGAACAGTCTAGGTCATTCTGGCCCAAGAATCTGGACCTCTGATGTCCGGCAACCAGCACTGCGAAGGGCAGGCTCTGTCCATGGGCCCGTGGGGTGCGGGGACAGGCCGGCAGGGCGAGGCTGTTGGGAGCATTACTCATCTGAAGGCCTTAACTTTGCAAGTGAAAGAGTTTATATAAACTGAGCAGAGCAGCTGTCAGGCTCTCCTCCTTCCCCATTCTGAGCCTTGATGTGGGTCTGGGAGAAGCTTCTGACATCCCCAGGTTCGGAGCCCATAGACCTGGGGCACTCTCTGTGCTGGCCCCAGGTGGCCAAGCCACCAGGCAAAGGTAGGTGTGTATCAGGGTGGGAAGTCCCCTGAGGCCACTTCCTGGGACTTCCTGGGGCTGCAAGCCAGACTCCCCTGTGCTGAAGACCCAGGTGAAGGGTGGGGCTCCTGAGATGACCCAGGAAGTGGGAGGAGGTGCAGACTATCCCTGCCCCTTGCTTGCTTCCCCTCCTACCCGCCCCATCCCTGCATCTGTCCTGGAAGTGTGAAAGGGAAGTGCTCGTCAGGCCCCCACTCCACCCATCCTTTCTCAGGGGCCCCTCCCCAAGAAGCTCGCCCCAGCCATGGCTGTGAGTGTCTAACATAAGGGATGCTGTTTTTGCAGGTTTTGTGGTTTTTATTCCTTTGAACCATATCCAGCCCATCTTACATCACAACGCCACGCTTTACTTGGTATCAAATACATCAGCACTCATTGGCATTTGGAGAACTTGTTGCATAGTTAAATTACAGTTTTTAGTTGTTTGTGATGATGTATTCTCTCTGTTTCTGGTTGTCAGTATGGGAATCTTTTCTCCCAGACTTTCAATTTCTGGTTTGGTTTTTTTTTGGGGGGGGGGGGTTCGTTTGTTTCGTTTTTCTGTATTTGTTTTTTTGCTTTTGAAAGTCGTTATTCCTTTGGTTACGTAGCCCCTCCCAGTTGCTGCTTGTTTACGCATTATGTTTGTGACCTCTTTTGACTGTCAGTGTTGAGCCAGTCTTGCCAAGAAACAGTGTCAAGTATTCTCCTATTTCTCTACTTCTTGAAAAAAAATTTTAATTAAAAAAAAAAAAAAACTCTTAATGGGAACCTGGCCCTGTCTGTCTTCTCTGTTCTGCAGAAATGTTGAAGGAATTGAACCAGCAGCGCAGAGCGAAAGCGTTTACAGACCTGAAAATTGTTGTTGAAGGCAGAGAGTTTGAAGTCCACCAAAATGTTCTAGCTTCCTGCAGCTTGTATTTCAAGGACCTGATTCAAAGGTTTGCCTTCCTTCCAGCTGTGGTCGGGTCTGTTCCTTTGTAGGACGCTTTTGTGTCGCTTTTCTCCTCCCCTCTCTTGCAGGTTCCTGAAGCGTGACTCCCTGTCACAGAGCCAGTAGCCATCTCTCCTCCGCCCCCTCCTCCCCCAACCCCAGTGCCCTCTCACACACAGCCTCAGAGCAGCCACTGTCCCCGGCCCGGCCCATACAGCTTTGCTGGTCTCCAGGGGCCTCTGCCAGCAGTCGACAACACCCTGCCCCACCCCCCGAGGATCCTGCTTTCTCAGTGGCTCACAAGCCCTCCCTGAGATTAGGAGGACTGCAGACTCCACTTTAAGGGACCACTTGCACGCTGCCCCCACTGGGCCAGCACGTGTCCCCAGCAGCACCATCGTCACTGCTGTCGATAGTGAACTTAACGCCAGGAAAGCACTTCGACCAGACCATCCCCCACCGAGGAGCACGAGGCACCCAAGGGGTCGCTTTTCCCCAGCCAGAGTCGGGGAGAATTGACTTGTAGCTAAAGCCTCATTCACGCTGCATGTCTTGATACTTGTACTCGGAGCCTAAAACCAGCGCTATCTGAGCACAGACCAGGTGTGTCCTAAACACGGTCTCTCTCAGCCTTCGCTCCCCTCCCCTTCTGCCCTCTGCCCTGGCTATCTCTACCTGAATGAGTCTTAATGGTGCATGAGCATCTTTTTTTTTTTTTTTTTCCATTATGTTGATTTTTTAATTTGTCTGCTTCATACCCTTGCAAAGACGTTAGGGGCCACCTTCTAGCGCCTTAGTGAGGGAGAGCAGCCGAGGGGGCCGGCCCAGGGTAACGCTCCTGTTTCTCTCACCCATCAGCAGATTAATGCCGCTGCTCATTTTGCCTTGCAGCCTCTCCGGGGCAGACGCTGAGCCGGGACTGTGCTCAGAGTGGGAGGACAGGACCTCTGCTTGCTTCCCAATGCTGTGTTTGGACTTGCCAACTAACCCCAGAGTGACTGTGTTTTGTTTCAGGATGGCACACTGGCTGGCATCTCCTTTCCAATCTGTTGTGTCCTTTCACTTAGAGCTGAGCTGCCCGGCGTGCGAGCCCCGCCGAGCCGCGCTGGCCCCAGCCACACAGGAAGGGGCAGGCTCTTTGTGACTTCCAGTCTCACGGACAGCTCGGGTCTCCCACCCCCAGTGCTTGGGTTCTCTCTGTCCGAGCACAGGGGTCAGGGGCATGAGCTCTGGGGTGAAGGGGCACGGCCAGTGGCCTCTTCAGGCCAAGGGAGGGCTTTGTGCTGCCACTCTTGGCAAGTTCTCAACCGACGGTGACCAGCAACTGGCCACTGGATTGCAGGTGTGGCATCTTAGGCCTTGGTCCCTGATCCAGATCAGTTGGAGAGCACAGAGGTGGCAGGATGCAGGGACAGGTTGGTACTGAGCAATGGCCCAGCCCTGGGCTAGAAAGATGTGGGCAAGGGAGCACAGGAGCTCTTTGACTGTCTTCAGAGACCTAACATGTAAACCAAAACCTTGCACACAACAGAGAAGAGATACCACTAGCTGGGAACCCAAAGTAGTGAACGCTTCTTGGACAGACCAAAAAGGAGGAAGAACATTCCAGACAAAGGATGGGTTGTGGGGAATGTTCTGGAATGCAAGGAATATTCTGGAATGTTTTAGAATATTCCGGGCAAGGGATGAGTTGCCTGGAATAAAAATTTAAGGACAGAGACAGTCATGAGCAGTGGGGATGGGGAGATGGCCTTCTCAGAGATAGGTTGAGCTAGGTTGGGATGGGCAGACAGGCCCTGACCTCCAGGCTAGGGCCCCGGGCTCAGTCTGAGGGTGTGGAGGCCGTCAGGGTAAGTGGAGTGGGGATGCCCACCTTCAGGCAGGAGAACTGCAAGATGTGCCTCAGTAACCCTAATGGGAAAAGATGGGTGCAGGGGCTGAGAGGCAGTCGCCGGAGGAGAGAGGGCAGCCTCTTGGGAGCTGGGAGACCTGGGTTCTACATCTGACTCTGCCACTCATCCTATGACCCCAGGCAAGTCACGTCCTCTCCCTCAGGCCTCGGGTTTTCTCATCTGTAATAGAGGAGGTTGGTTCAAATGATGTCCAGGTTTCCGTCCTGCTCTGACGTCCCAGGGTGACAGTGAGGGGATGGGCAGGGCTTCCCCAGTGCAAGCACGGGGACATGAGAAGGACAAAGTCACAGGCAGGCAGGTCCATGGACCAAGGGCAGGGGAGAGCTAGGGGGAGGTGATGCATTGAGCGTCTGGCATGTCGGGTTTTAGCAGCCTGAACATACCCAAGTAGAGACACCCGGTAGGCAGCCAGACGGATGGATCTGAGCCCAGAGAGGTCTGCGGAGACAGGGCTGTGTCTTCAGCGTACAGGAGGGTCACTCAGCGGGAGAGGTGGCCACAGCAGAGCCCCAAGGTGCCCCTTCAGTTCAAAATCACAAGCTTAATTTGCAGCCAATTTAAATTTGACTCCTCTCGTCCTAACCACGAGCACATGTCACCATCTCTGCCGATAGCTGCAAACAGATTCCTTCCATGGGGAGGAAAGCAGACTCTCTTCCGGAAGGTGATTTCCCTTCCGGCCGTGGAAAATCCTTAAGAATTTCACATTCTTAGTGATCGGGGACCAGCTGATGTTGCACATCATTTCAGTCTCCTCGAGACTGTGGAGCCTCCAAACCTGTGACCCTGGAGACTTAATGTGCAGTGGCCCAAATGGCCCAGCAGGGGAGACGGGGCCCTGCCCGCCGAGCCCCAGGCAGGGTCTTCCCCCTCAGGCAGCTGCACTAACACAGGCAGAGGGTGTGGGGACGATCTGTGGGACACGACACGCTGGTCCTTACCTTCGGGAGGGCCTAGGCGAGCACTGGCAGAGGTGGGGGGCCCAACCTCTGCCATCCTGGAACCCCCAGGCCTCGAGGCTCAGACTGGACTCCCTCCCACCTCTAGCCTGGGGCGGGTGATACATTCACCGCTTTGGCCCCATTGAGGACCCTGTCCCAGCACCAGCCCCAGCCCCAGTGTGGATGCCCTCACCTGGAGCCACAGGCCAGACATAGGGAGCCCAGTCATTCCCTACTCTTCGCCCAGCAAACAAGCAGGAGCCCCTCCCAGGTACAGGTCTTGTGAGAATCACTGGATGGGGTGGGTCTCTGCCCTCGAGGGGCCCACGGTCTGTGGGGGGAGAAGGTGTAAAGAAGTGTGGCTGGGAGAGCAGGCTGAGGGTGGCAGTGGAGGTTTGGAGCTCCCAGGCCGAGTGCCTGACTCCACAGGGGGAGGAGCATTCGGGGACAGTCCCTGGGAAGAGGTGGCATCTGGCTTGGGTTTTGAACCCAGAGGGGAATTGGCCAGGCAGGTGAGGGCAGGGCCTCAGGACAGCAGGGGGTGAAGGCAGCGCGAGTGACCCGGTGTCCCTGCAACGCCAAGTGCGAGGTG
>NW_020173656.1:5504325-5566233 GCF_003031525.2 Neophocaena asiaeorientalis asiaeorientalis
GAGGGGGGAGCCGGGTCATGGGGCTCTGTTTTAAGCCTGGGGTGTCATGGTCAGACTTGCAATTCATAAAGGTGACACTTGGACCTTGAGTGGGAGAGCCAGGTCTCAGAGTGCCCTCTGGACCAGCCTCTGATTCCCCTTCGGCCCATCAGCCCCCCATCAGCCCCCCCACCCCACCAGCCCCGTGGCCGTGCAGACTTCCTGCCCAGAGCCCCATTCTCCAGGCTCCGGGCCGACCTCCACTGTGTCCACCTGTTCCTCCTTCACCTGTGCTCATACTTTTGCCGAGGCTGCAACAGCTTCTTGCCCTTTGTCTTCCCTTATTTAGTTTCAAACTCTAGTCTTCTTCCTCTGACAAGGGCAAGACCCAGCCCACAGGGAGCCTTGCTGAGATGTCTAATGTCATCCTGCAAACCCTCCCACTGACCCTGAGGGGCAGGTGCCATTAGTACCCCCATTCTACAGGTAAAGGGATGGAGGCAGGAGAATTTTAGGTAAACAGTAGATCTGGGATTTGAACTGAGGTCTGACTCCAAAGCTCATGCTCTTACCATCATCCATTTGCTAGCCCAAGGAAGAACAAAACTGCACTTTCTGTCTGTGCACAAAGTTTGTAAGGAAGGGAAATAAAATCTCAGTGTTGACCGTGTAGACAGATATGCAAGGAAAAGGGACGCAGAGCGTGTGTGTGTACTCGTGCATGCGTGCGTATCTATTAGAAACACTTGTAAACTGGCCACAGGATCTGCCCAAGAGAAGACACAATCCCCCCCTGAGATAGGTACCTAAGTGGCAGGACCTTTCCCTCACACCCAGGAGGGGCCGGGTCCCCTGGAGTGAGGGCTGGAAGGGGCTCGAAGAGGCCAGGAGAAGAGCGCACGAGGCCATGGGGAAGCTCAAAGCAAAGCCCAGGCCGAGACAACTGGGCTGCCCCATCATCCATCTGTTGTCCCATCTGAGTCCCTATGAACCAGGTGAAAACCCGGCAGGAAAAGGAGCTGCACCTCTGTCTTTGGATAATGTGAAGGCTAGTGCTGCGTAACAACCAGGCCTCACCTGCATCCCTGCTGGAGGGGGAACCCCAGGAGGACTGAGTGGAGGAGAAGACTGTGGGCTGAGCCTCCTTCCAGGTTTCAGGAAAGAAGGAGGATAGGTTTGAGCAGACTAGACCTAGTGGGGTCCTGGGGATGCAGCCCCCAAGTCACAAGAGTCACTTCTCAACCCCAGCAAGCGGGACCTAGGTCTGCCCTGGACTTTCTCTTTGGGATCATGGAGGAGAAGTCCCTTCACTTGTCCCCCAGGAGCCAAGGAGCTCTGGGGGATGCTTGGTGCCACTAGGGGCACTGGCTGCCCTCACTGGCTGGGTGGGCTGCAGGCCCCATCAGAGGGGACAGGACTGTTCTTTAGAGACAGCAGGGACACTGCCCTCCCTTCCGAGAGTGTGGGAGGAAATGTCCAGCCCCAGAGGAGCACTGCCCCCATCCCACCAGATGGGACAGAGACCTGGCATTCTACCTTCCAGCGGAAACCCTCATCTCGCTAAGCCTGTTGGAACCACCGACGTGTTTGAACTATATCCTCTTTTCATAGTAAATGAAAACAGATGGACAAACTGATTTTGTGCAGGTTGATTCTCACAAGCCCCATGTGTAGACTCTGGGCTTCCCGCTCCAGCTCCCTCTCCAGAGGAAGCTAAAAGGATCTCTCTAATTGAGTGGCACAGACCCGGGATGTAGGGGAGCCCAACAGACGTTAACGCAGTAGTCAAGCCATATGCATTTGCCCTCCTTCCCTGAGACGCTGGGCATTTGTGGGTGGCAGTCTGCCCCCTTTTCTGGGAGAATAGAGCAGTGTGACTAGAAGAGCAGATAGTCACACATCCCTAATGCTGGCAGAATGACATGAGCCAGACTTATTGCCAGGAAAGTCCTCAGAGCCAATGAGTCTGGTGTGTGCTTGTGTTTGTGCCCTGGAGCTGATGACACACTTGAGTGCCTCTCCGTGGGGCAGGGTGGGCATCACGTCAGGAGGGTGAGGTCACCCTCCTGAGCAGAGCAGGGTACCATCCACGTTCATCCCTGCTCCGTGACTGTCCCCACCCACCACTGCCCCAACAGTTCCAGGTCCAGCTTGCAAAATGAAAGCATCTGATCACTGAGGTGTGTGAGGGGTAGATGAGGCACTCTGTCCTGAATTCTGGAGAAGGCAGTTCTTATCCCACATGAGTGAATGGTTAATGGTGGGGTCGCAAACATCCTGATATTTGGGCTGAGGCATTCCCAGCACATCCACAGACTTAGGCCTGCCAAGCAGAGGCTGTGTCCCACATCTTAGGGACACACCCCGTCTTGGGAGAAGGTGACCCCAGGAAGTTTTAGTTTTCTGATAGAACCTGGAGGCCCTGTGTGGACTGGGCAGCTCCAGCCTGACCCTCACTCCCATGCTCCGACCCCCAATTGTCGGGTCCATAGCCCCACCCTGATAAGGCTAAGCCTGCCCGATCCTGCCCTGCTCCCCCTTCTCCAAGGTCATATCATGACCCCGATTGCCCAGCAGCTCCCCAGATACTCCATGGGGCTGAGAGAAATGGGATGCTCAGACCCCCAGAGCCAGCTCAGGAGAGGGACAGAATGGTTATCTGGGGAGGACACAACTCCCCACTGGTGACCAGGGCCACCCATCAAGGGCGATACCTCCCAGGGGGTCCTTGCTCAGAGGGAAGAGGTCTAAGGAGCACAGAGGTCCCGTCCCAAGACAGTCTGACGGTCAGGGCTGGAGAGTGGCCACTGGCCTACCTCTGCCCCCACAGCTGTCCAGCCACACAAGAATGCCTGTGTGGACCATAAACATGCCCGTGCAGGGGAGCTGCACGAGGCCTCACTGTCAGGGGCCTCTCTTCCTCCAGATCTTGAACTCAGTCGTGTGACAAAGTCTCCATCCCGTCCCCAAGAGTTCCTCATTCCGAGAGGAATGGTCAGTCAGCTCACAGTGTCTGGCATCTGGCCCCAGGGGCCTCCAGCCACTCCCCACAGGTTGCCCAGCGGCCCCCTCCTCTCCACAGGTTGCCCCCATGGGAAGTGGGGGGTCTGGAGGAGCAGAGCCTCAGCCGAGCATCACAGGAACAGCGGTCCTCTTCAACCCTGGACAGAACCTGCAATGATTGACATCCCGTGAGCCTCCCCAAGCAACCCCTTGGCTCCTAGCCATGCGAGCATCACCTTGTCCCCAGGACCCTCTCCCTGGCTCAGATTCTGGGCAAGACAACATCTCCCCACAAGTGCAGCCACGCAGGTCCCATCAGACGTATAACTCAGGGCCGGGGGCTCCGCTGGCCTTCCATCTACCCAACACCCCTCCTCACAGGGTTGGTCCTTGGTTCTCGGGGTCACGTGTCACACGCATTTCAGTGCGTGCGTGTGCACGTGTGTGTGCACATCCTAAAGTCCCACCTCAGCTCTTCACTGATTTTGTGCTGAGGACGCGTGGGGAGACTGGAGGGCTGGCCAGAGGGGGAGGCAGCAGTGGCTGCGAGCCTTGGGAGAAGGGGAGCAGCCCTCCTTTGGCCTCATCAGCCCTGCCCTGGCTGTGGCCCAACGTGACCTCTGCAGAGCACGAAGGGCGTGGGGGTGAGGGTGTGGAGGCCAGAGAGTGGCAGGTCGGCAGGAAGGCAGAGCAGAGTAAGAGGTTGACCAGATGGCCCCGGAGGCCTGGGGTGTGGAGAATGTCTGTGGTTTTAAGTGATCACATCATAAACCATCTTTATACTTAACGAAGTCACCCGAGCATGGGCCTCCGTCCTTACAGGAGAACACTAGGTGTGTTAAGACACTTTAAAACTCACACACACTGTGTACATCTATGGGTTTGAGAAGGGGCTCTGCTCAGACCCTCTGTTTAGCCTGTACATTTCCACTCAGCTTTCTGGCCCTGCCCAGGGCTCGTGGCAGAATGAAGCCTTCAGGGCCCTGGTCAGATAAGCCATCCTACGTGGAGGTGCAGAGTGGCACCCCTGGGAGGGGGACCTGGACGCAGGCGCACTGCTTCACCTGTTCCCTGCCAGGTCATATTTGTATTGTAAAGGCCGTGGGAGGCCAGTGCCTAACCGGAGAGAATGTTGCTCAAACGGTGGCATTTCAGGTTCTGTCGTGTAGAGCAGAGTCTCCCGGGAAGGTATCTTCCAGCCTCTGTCACTTGAACTCTATGGGACTTTGGACCTCATCCAGTTCAGTCTTCTGTTTTGCAGATAAGGAGCCTGAGGCCCAGAGAGACCAAGGCTGCCCGCCTGTCAGTGGCAGAGCTGGGGCACCCAGGTCCCCTAACTCCCTGCTTACACGGGAGTCGGCCTCTCTCTGGGGCCAACCTGTTCACCCGCCAGACACCTGCACACCCCCACTGCCAGCTACAGGTGCACCCAAGGGACCAGTCACAAGAGTCTCGGCCCCTGGCCTCCTCAGGACAGGGTGGGGAGGCAGGGCCAGGAACGCAGAGGTCATTTCCCAGCACGTGGCTGAACCCAGCCCCCCGGGCAGGACCAGGCTCAGTGCGGGTAGCAGGACAGGTCAGAGCGGCCGAGACCGCGTGCCGAGCCGATCGCCTCTGAGAACCCTGCCTCCCTCTTAACTCTCTGGGTGTTTCTCCTCTTGGTCACTTCTCGATTGGTGTTATTTTTGCTTCATCTTATCTGTTTCCTTCCAGGTCCAGCTTTAGGGCGCGGCTGCCAGGCCTTAGGAGCCTTTGCAATGGTTTTGTATTTCTGTAGACACCAGATATAAACATATTTATATATCTGTGTCCCTCCCCTGCTCCCCCCAGTTCACAAGCCCGATGCACACTCTACACGCAGGCCACTCTGACCTCTGACCCCGTGTTCCATGTGGCAGGAGGCCCCGCCCCGGGCCAGGTCCTAGGTCATGGCTGCTGGCTGTCTGTGGCGGAAGTCCTTGGTTGTTCTCCCTCCCCTCCTCCTGGCTCTAACCATTCTGTCCGTCTATCTCGTCTCGTCCTCAGTTTCCAAGCAATGTCATGAAGGGCTTCCTTTCCATGCCTAAAAGGAAACAATATGTTTTTGGAAAGAGGTGGGGTTGGAGTCAGGGTTCCGGGACGGCTTGGGGCCCTCAGTCTTCAGGGCAATCAAGGGATTGGCTGCGATCACAGGCGTTTGGGAGCCTCAGTCACGCTGGAGATTCTCCCACTGGAGGCAGACGGGCCCCGCGGCCTGGGACCTGCCGGCCACGTTTTGTTTGGCGGAGACGCCGGGGCCAGCAGTGGAGCTGAACCGTATTGTTTCCCTTTGAGGCCAGTCTTGGTCCTCGTCCCCATCCACAGCTCATGCTTTTTGATTTGCATCTTTTTTTGCATGGACATGCCGAGTAGTGATAAGCAGGGTTTTCTGTTCTTCTGGGCGTCTCTGGTCAGACTCTTCTCTTTCAGATCCCGTGTAAGGTCGCTAGGTTCAGGTGTGTCATTGCTGTGTCCCTTGAGTCCTAAAATGAAGGGCGTGACCGAGGTGTGCAGGGAGACCTAGCCCTGTGAGGAGGTGGCGCCGTGGCCGCAGGGCGGCAGGTAAGGACACCCTGGTCTCTGTGCCTAGGTCGGTGCAAGACGGCAGCCAGTGCGGCCGGGAGAAGCTGGAGCTCGTCCTGTCCAACCTGCAGGCCGACGTCCTTGAGCTGCTGCTGGAGTTTGTCTACACGGGCTCCCTGGTCATCGACTCAGCCAACGCCAAGACCCTGCTAGAGGCAGCCAGCAAGTTCCAGTTCCACACCTTCTGCAAAGTCTGCGTGTCCTTTCTCGGTGAGCCGCAGGGAACAGTGCTGATGTGCAAACAGTTCAAAAACAGCAAGGATTGAGAGGGAAGGGCTGTGCGTGCCCAGCCAGACCGCCTCAGGGCGTAGCTGGATTCCACAGCAGTTTTAAGGTGATAATTCGGGTAACTGTGCACAAAGGCCTCTGCTCACCGGCGGACAGAGATGTTCTCTGCATTGCTCCTCTGAGGGCCGGAAAGGCCACACCGGGACCCCGGGCAGCCTTGTGAGGACAAATGGACCGAGAAGCCTGTGTGAATGGTCTGTTCATGGGGAGCCTGTGCCCTGGCCTCACAGCCCTGCTCTCTAAACACTGAACAAACTTGCTTCTATTAGACCCAACCCAGAGAACACACTCACTTTACAGTTTGGAGCTGCCCAGTTTGGTGAGAGCGGGGAGAGGGAGGGGCAGAGACAGGAGTCACCAGAACCGGCCTGAGTGTGGAGTGAGAGAGGCGGGGATGGGAGCAGGCCAGGTGGGGATGGCCAGGGGCCTGAGACGTGACCTTGGGGGAATGAGCCATCTAGAAGAGTCAGGAACCACAGCTCCTGAGTTGGGCCCACAAAAGTGATGGGCCTCCTGGGACCCAGACACGTCTAGACTAGAATAACCATTAGTCGGATCTCAGGAGCTCTGGCCAGACTGACCCCAGGTCTGGAGGTCAGGTTGGGTGAGGCCGAGACCCATGGGAGGTGGTGGGTGGGCTTATAAGGGGTGTTACTGCTACCATGACTCTAAAGTAGAAGGCTGTGACCCCAGACGTGCCTGTCACAATTATGGCAGACACCATAAGCCTCAGTGTGACCCCCCAAGCCCAGGCCTCTTCCACTCACAGGCACTGAAAAAGGTCCGAGCCCAGCACTGACACTCCATACCTCAGTCTCGGCCCTTCTGCCGGGACCTGCAGCAGCAGAGGGAGGCCCCGGGGAAGTCAGCATGAGATGGGGCAGAGAAAAAGCCAGAAAATGGATCTGAAGATCCAGGAACACAGGAAATGGGCTTGTGGGGACTCTGAATGCTGAAGGCGGGTCACAGAGACATGAGCTCAGAGAGGGATCCAGAGTGACAGGCGATGGGGATGGGTGGTGACCCCTTCCAGGGCCCTGCAGTCAGTGGTCCCGTCCTGTGCTCTTGCCCCCAGAGAAGCAGCTGACGGCCAGCAACTGCCTGGGGGTGCTGGCCATGGCCGAGGCCATGCAGTGCAGCGAGCTCTACCACATGGCCAAGGCCTTTGCGCTGCAGATCTTCCCCGAGGTGGCGACCCAGGAGGAGATCCTAAACATCTCCAAGGATGACTTCATCGCCTACATCGCCAATGACAGCCTCAACACCAAGGCCGAGGAGCTAGTGTACGAGACCGTCATCAAGTGGATCAAGAAAGACCCCGTGTCCCGTGCGCAGGTAGGGCCTGCCCCACGCCCACCCGGCTTGTCCCTTCTCCCTCACAGTACAGGGATGGTGTCTGGAGCAAGGGGCCAGGAAATTAGAGGAGGCAGGGCTGCCTGGTCTGACCAGCAGTGGGAGCATCTGAGAGCCAGCAGGCCCGGGTAGGGAGGCTGGACCAGCTCCCGTGGGTGCAGAGCAGTGAAGGGGGATGAGAGATGAGAAATCAGGCACTAGAGGGTTCTCTAGGGCTGGCATTACACCTGAAGGAGACCCAAGCCAACCGAGAGGCCGCAGGGCCAGGTGCACAGCACCAGGGCCCTGCAGGGAGAGAAGTGTGTGCCTGAGCCAGGGTGCCCTGGGCTCCCGTGAGCTCGGACCCAGCAGCAGGAGCCCCACCCGTGCTCGGGCTGTTGAGAGGGTGGAGAGCACCTGGACCAAGCAGAAACCACCGCCCGCCTGATGGGAGGGAGGGCGAGTCCCTCAGGGGGGACAGCTGAAGAAATCAGAGACGGAGCCCAGGGCGGAAGGAAAAGAGAGCAGGGTCTGCAGGAGGGCCCCTGAGTTACAGGAAATCGAGCACAGCCCGGAAGGATCTCCGGCCGACGGCCTTGCTTAGAACGGAATTACCTTGGTTCTAACGTGTGAGGAGCCCCCGGCCATTAGTGCAGACACACAGGTGGCTCTCAGGAGAGCTCAGAGGCCCCCCAGAGAGCAGCAAATGGGAGGACAGAGTCAGGGAGGCAGGAGCCCAGAACGAGCTGAGGCAGCTGAGTGACACGTGACAGGGGCTACTTTGTTGCGTGTGGAACAAGAAGAGGCATGAGGGAGGGAGGGATGGGGCAGGCGGGGGCATTCACAGCCTTGGGTGGATACAGGACGCAGACATGGCTCTCCACCCCTGCCCCAGCCACTGGGCCCAGGAGAAGGCGGTCCTCTGACTGACCAGGCGGGGTCGGGGCAAGATTCATTTTCAGAGGAAGGAAGTCAGGTTGGGTGGCTGTAGTAATGACCACCACCGTCCACCACAATGCCCAAATCTGTCTCCAGCCCAGACCTCTGCCTTTGATTGTCTACTGGACACCTCCAGCCCATGTCCCCCAAGCCCCTCTAATTCATAAACCCCCAGACCTACACATCTTGTTGTGTTCCTTATTCCAGTTCTGCCCATTACCCATGGCAGAAGTTGAGAGTCCCCCACACCTTCCACCTCCACTTGGCCACACACCACTGCCACTTGTGCCTCCTCTTACGAGAGCCAGCTTCTCTCTCTCCCCATTCAAGGCCCCTCATCTCACCAGGATGACTGCAGTCGTCTCCTGAGAGGTTTCCCCGCCTTCAGTCTCCTCCTTCCAAATTCATTCCCACCCTGCAGCCTCGTGGTCTTCCTAGGAGCATGTTTGGTCCTGTAATTTCTCTGTTTAAAACCCCTCATGAGGGACTTCCCTGGCAGTCCAGCAGTTAAGACTCGGTGCTTTCATGGCAGAGGGCACGGGTTCGATCCCCGGTCCAGGACCTAAGATCCCACATGCCACGTGGCACGGCTCCCCAAAAAATTTTTCACAAAACTTTTAAAAATAAAAATAACTAAAGTAAAACCCCTCATGAGTGCTCCCATCCACTCTGCAGGAAACACTACACAGCGCTTGGCAGACAAGGCAGGAGGTCAGCGGAGGCCAGTGCCTAGCTGACCTCTCCAGTCTCATTTCCCCCTGTCTGCTGCCCAACGCCCAGCAGAAGCTTCCTGCATCCAGCTCCACAGAGTCCCCCAAATGCAACACTCTCTTTCACACTCCAATGCCTCTGTGTGTGCTTTGAATCCCTCCCCCTCCCCCACCCCCAGTCCTCCTTAGGCCTGGAAAAGTTGGCAATCCTTCCACACCAGGCTCAGATGGCACCCACTCTGGGGAGCCTCCTCTCCTGCACTCCCACAACCCCTAACCAGACTCTTGCTGTGGGAAGAGTTCTTTTATGTGATGGATCCCTTCCCCACCCTTGAACTGTGTATACCTGGAGGTCAGGGACCAGGTCTTATTGGTCTTTGCACCCCCAATAGCACACTCAATGCGCGGCAAGGAGTGGTCACCGATTAGTTGTTGGATGAAACTAAAATAGAGTGGTGAGCAAAGAGTTTGCCAGACAAGAGGGAGATTCACATCAGTCCACGAAAAGCCTTTGATGCAGGTGAGGGGGTCCAGCGGATGCCACGAAAGGGGCTTGCCGGTGATGGGGAGGCACAGGTGCTGACGGTTCTGACTCGCAAGCTCGATGATCACCGTCAGCTGTCCTGGGCCCTCCCACCCCTTCCTGAGCTCCTGCCCCACCTCGTCAAGGATCAGGATCCTCATTTCAGTCCCCGGCAGCCTGGTGTGAAGCAGAGGCCCGCGACCTGGGTGGAGGCAGGGAGAAGGTGCTCAAGAGACTGATGGATGGCCCACCCCAGGGCCAGCCCCAGCACGCCAGGCCTCCCCCTTCCTTCCCTCCTCACCTCCTGCTGCTGGGAGCGCCTGTCAGCTCCGCCTAGGCCGGGGTGAGCAGTGTCGACACTCCCAAGCCAAACGCACACTCGAATTACCCCTTTTGCCCAGCCCCACACCTCTCGCTTCTTCCTTCTCAACACACCTCACAAGAGGTGGCGCCACCTATGCTCTAAGAAGACCCCATGCCCCCTTGACCCTGCAGTACTCGGCGGAGCTCCTGGCCGTGGTCCGCCTCCCCTTCATCCACCCCAGCTACCTGCTCAACGTGGTTGACAACGAGGAGCTGATCAAGTCATCGGAAGCGTGTCGGGACCTGGTCAACGAGGCCAAACGCTACCACATGCTGCCACACGCCCGCCAGGAGATGCAGACGCCCCGAACGCGGCCCCGCCTCTCAGCAGGTATGGCGGCATATGCCCCGAGCCCCCAAAGGCAGGCGCCACGCCGTCAGCCCAACTCTGGGTGGTCTCCCAAGGAGGCACCAGGCACAGATGCTGACACAGTGTCAGGCTATCCCAAGGGTGCCCATCCGTGTCCCTGCAGGTGTGGCCGAGGTCATCGTTTTGGTTGGGGGCCGTCAGATGGTGGGGATGACCCAGCGCTCGCTGGTGGCTGTCACCTGCTGGAACCCGCAGAACAACAAGTGGTACCCCCTGGCCTCACTGCCTTTCTATGACCGCGAGTTCTTCAGCGTAGTGAGTGCCGGGGACAACATCTACCTTTCAGGTGAGGCCCCTCAGGGCTGGGCTGGGGACTGGGCACAGACTTCCCCAGGGGGCCGCTCCCCACACCAGGGTTAAGGAAGGCCAAGGTCACAAGTGTCTACTTTGCAGGGGAAGCCTTCTCCTCCTGCCCCCGGGGCTGCGCCTGCCCAGCCTGGGACCCTTCCTCACTCCCTGCCCACTCTCTGGACCTCCCATACTGCCCACAGGTGGGATGGAATCAGGGGTGACGCTGGCCGATGTCTGGTGCTACATGTCCCTGCTCGATAACTGGAACCTCGTCTCCAGGATGACGGTCCCCCGCTGTCGGCACAATAGCCTTGTCTATGATGGGAAGATTTACACCCTCGGGGGACTTGGCGTGGCAGGCAATGTGGACCACGTGGAGAGGTAAGGAGGTCACAGTCACGACAGGGGCATCCTCTGACATCCCCCGAGAGCTAAAAGCACATCACTCCTCCTCCCCAAACCCCACCCAATTAAGACCCACCGGAGACTGGACTTTTATTTATTTATTTGTTTATTTATGGCTGTGTTGGGTCTTCGTTGCTGTGCGCGGGCTTTCTCTAGTTGAGGTGAGCGTGGGCTACTCTTTGTTGCGGTGTGCGGGCTTCTCATTGCGGTGGCTTCTTTTGCTGTGGAGCACAAGCTCTAGACACGGGGGCTTCAGTAGTTGTGGCTCGCGGGCTCTAGAGCGCAGGCTCAGTAGTTGTGGTGCGTGGGCTTAGTTGTTCCGCAGCATGTGGGATCTTCTCAAGCCAGGGATCGAACCCGTGGTCCCCTGCATTGGCAGGTGGATTCTTAACCACTGAGCCACCAGGGAAGTCCTGATGGTGGAGTAGAAGCAAGAAGGGTAACAACTGCCCAGCCACCAAGACTCTTGTCCCATTCAGGGGGACTGACAAGCTGGAGGCATGAGAGCCAATGGTGCAAAAACACAGGTTGGGCTTGGATGCCCTGACCAGGCAGTTAGGGAACTTACTGGGACCGGAAGTAGCAGCCCAGAGACTGGCTGGGATGTAGGGCTAAGCTGGAACCAATGGTCCAAAGGTGCACCGCGCCAGTGGCTGTACCTTCATGTTCCTGCCAAGTGGAGGTGACACACGGGGGAGTTCCCTTCCTCCCTGCCTCCCACACCTCCAAGGAAATCTGCATGTAACCCAGAGAAGGGTTGCTGCACACAGGCCTGGCCAACCCTCTAGAATTCTCTCTCTAGAAGAGAATGTAAGTCATGTGTATAAAGCCTGCCCTCTGCTGGAAGCTCCAGGCTGGCTTCCTCACCTCGGCGCTTTGAAGCTGGCCGCACCTAGCGGAGGGATCATGTGCAGGCAGGAGGGGAATAGGCTGGAGGCGGGCGCTTCTCTGGGTGGAAACAGTCTTTTCCTTTGAGACGGGGAAATGGATCATGCAGAGAATGGACACCTTGGAGAGAAACTGCAGAACGAGCTCAGATAGCTTTGTGAGTCAGCAGCAGGATGGGGGAAACTGCAGGGCAGTCCTGCTTTTGGAGAATCTAGTGCCCCAGAGAGTGACAAGTTAGGCTGAACTGGCCCCAAATTCCAACCCAGGGGGTCACGACTAAGGTCACCGGAGCCCTTTTCCCACGTTCTTCCCGCACCCTGGCCCCCCCACCCTGGCCGCCATTATCAGCTTCCCGTGTGATAGCTTCTCGCCTGTAGAGCCGCACAAACCCCTCAGTTTGTATTCTTCCCTCGATGGCTAATTGGACACTTGATAAATGTTACGGCAAAGATGGTTTCAGAGTGAGACAGGCTCTGGATTTTCACTGTGGGCTTTTAACTCCCCCAAGTGGAGCTCAGAGATGGCTCAGTAACAACGTTTAATTGTCATATTGATTTGAAGATAATGGGGAATCCCCGTGTGATTATGAAGATATTAATACTGCTGTTGAACCTGGTTCGGCCCTGACGCCGACAGCCTTCTGTGGGACCCACTGCACACCCATCACTCTCCAAGCTTTCCAGAAGCACCAGGTTCCACTCGTTTGTGATCCACTATAAACACACGAAAATGAGACATTTTCTATGTAGGAGTAAACTGAGCTAGATCTGTCATCCTGTCTTGCTCTTGTCAGCTATTTTTAATCTCCTAAGATGCTGATTACTCATTTTGCAAGCTTGTTGATAAATACAGGGATTTGTTCAAGGACCGAATGCACAAAGAAGGGGAACAAACTCCACTCCTGTTGGGCCCAGGAGCAGTTCGCCCTGGCAGCTGGCTAGGCCTTTGTTCCGCTGCGAAATCAGCTGGGGCACAGAATGGGCAAGACCACCCTGCGAACCCCAGGATATGGAGGAGCAGTCCAGGACACGGTGCCCTGAGGCCTCCCCTAGTCCACTGGGATCTGTCAGCCGTCCTTGTATGGACAGGACACAGACCTGAAGGCTCTTGGGTGGAGGGTACATGGAAGGGGTGCCCACTGCTTCCCAAGGAGCATAGCTAGACCCCCTTTGGTCAAGTCAGTTTCTGTGCCACACAGTGACAATGATGAGAATTCAGGGCGACAGGAAGGTCGGGGGAATGGGGACAGACACGAGGACACTGTTCCCCAGGAAGCACTAAGGGTACAAATTGCTCTTATATTGATAATGAACGAGATGTATGGTGCATTATAATTACCTTACTGTATTGCAGGACTAGAGCAAGATTATATAATTATAGTTTAAGACAACAGTGTAATAGACAAACCTGTATTATATCATTATATAAATAACGGGGTCTAATACTTTATAGCAATATATTGCAGTAGCTGTGGTTACTGGATAAATGATAGCAGAGCGCCGCACTCCGCGGGGTCATTTGCATGTCATTAGCATATCCTTCTCAAGCAGGAAGCTGACAGATTGAGCTGACGGGAGGGCTTGTGGCTTGGCAATCAGCCACCTGGAATAACAAGAAATTCACGTTTGGCAGAATGTGCCATTATATGGAAAGCCTGAAGACTAACAGCCACATAATCTTCCACTGTCTCCCAGCTCCTTCTGCAGCTCTTTGGATCTCTGCCACATCGGCTTAAAAAACAGATATCTGAACTTCTGATACTGTCCCAAAAGGCACTTATTCCATTGCCTACTAGCCACGTATCATTCGTCTGGGGCTTAATTGAATCCGCCCCTGCTCCCCTTTCAGGTACTTGAGCTTCTCCTCAAATCCTGAGTCTGTGCAAGCACAGAGCTGGACGTCTCACAGCCAGGGGCACCAGCTAGGAGAGACCATCTTCCTGGGTCAGCGAGCTGTGACCATGCAATGACTAATGCCTCAAGGAGGCTCACGAGGAAAAGTGGGCCCCGTGTGCTTCCCGGGAAAGGTGTGCTGGGAGAATCCCAAGTGTAGGGGTGCAGCAAGCCCAGGGTGGAGGCCCCGCCTTGGGTCCAGAACCCGCGAAAGAGCAGTGAACAGTGTGGTGAGCCGTAGATGGAAGATCCAGAGTGAATGCTTGTGAGGGTCGCCCTCAGGGAACAACTGAGAAACACAGCTGCCCCACTAAGAAAGACCTCAAAGATCCCGGTTCAGTGGCCCATTTGCTTAATGCCAAGTCTACTCCTGCCATCTGCTGTGTCTGTTCTCACATTTTCCCTGCCCTGCCTGGAACTCATGTTCCGTCACTTCTCCATCCTCTGACTTTGCCATCTCCATGCCTGCCCTCTGGGGGCTGATTGCTGGTGGAGAAAATCCCACAGTCTTGTAGATTGGCCTCATGTGTATTGAAGTCCTCCAACCTCTACTGGATCCTCATGGTGCAGGGCATTTTTTGTGTTTCCCTTGTCAGCTGTTTCTCCCACTCTCAAGAGCGTGCGTCTCCCATCTTCACCTCTCTCCTCAAGGCTCTTACCCCACAGACTCCTCCAATACTTGACTCCTGCTTCACAGAGAAAATGGAGCCATCAATCAAGAACTCTCTCTTTTTCCTGCCATCACTCCTGCATATGTCCTTATGCTCATGACATTCTTGCCTTCCTCTCTCATGCCAAAATGGCCACCACTTCCCTGTCTACTCTGGATCCAATTTGCATCCAGCTACCAGGAGCCACCCATCATCAGCTCTCCCCTCTCTTTCATATATAGTTCATCGTTCCTTATCCACTTGGGGTCCTTCCCATCAGCATGTAAACACAATTAAAACTCCCCCCCGCAAATTAAAATAAAACCCATGCTGTGCTGGAGCTGGTTCATACTGGTTCATTAGAGCCCACTGTTAAATCTTCAGGAACTCTGCAAGTCAGTTGTTAGCTACAGAGATTATTAAAAATTAAGTCATATAAACTTAGAATTAAATTATTTAAAAACAAAGGTAATCCATACTCAAAACTCATCACTGTCTAATTTTTTTTACTACATTTTACTACTGCCTATGTTCTGGAGGTTGTATGTGTCCACTGCATCTGTACGTGGGGGAGATTCTGTACCCTGGGGCACTACTGGGCATCTCTTCCCAACCCTACATTCAGTGATGTCCCATTGGTAGCTTGAAATCAGCCATGATGAGAGGATTTACATTACAGAAATCAGCAAATGCTACACACCAGGACTTTCTTCCCTGGAGAGCTGGTTGTTAAACATTTATCAGCAAAACCCCCTCTTAGCTCTATAGTCCTTTCTAAGTCCCACCTTCTCTGCTCCCTCCTCCATACACAAATAGCCCTGCACCTCCCATTCCACATATGATGCCCTTGACATGACCACCAGTGACCTGTTGGGGACTTCCTGACCTCCTGTCACATCCTCCGTGCTGCAGCTTTGCCTTCTGTCACATCACTCTTGGACTCCTCTCAGCTCCCCTCATACAGGCTGGCATCTCCCCAGTGTCCTCAGCCCGTCCTCACCCCACACGCTCCCTGTGAACTACCTCGTCTTCAGTTTCCATCTATGTGCCCATGATCCCGTAACTGAATATTTAATCCAGACCTAAATACCAACTGCCCCTGCACATCCCCAATTTGTTACCCACAGATACTTTAAATTTCCCATGAATAAAACCAAAATCATCCTCCTCCCCAAAACTCTCCCAACCTCGATTCCCTGTCCCATGAGTAGTGCCCCCTCTGTCCAGTTTCCCAAGCCAGAGACCCTGAGGCATCCTCAGCAACTCCCTGAAATGAGACATCAATTCATGCTAAACCTTATCAGTTTACCTCTCCCTCTGTTCCCAGCTCCTTCCTTGGTCCAGGCCACTATTTCCCCAGTTTCCAGCCCATGGGCTGGGTATGGAGGAGACGCCCAGTGCCGGGCTGCTGAATGAAAGAGTAGGACTGAGCTGCACAGAGAGGGCTGAAGAGGCCTGGAAGCTGGGGGGCTGAGAGAGGTTTCCACAGACAGACAAGAGCCCCCCTGAGGTTCAAGAGGGAGGCTGAGAGGGCCGGTTTGGGCTAGATCCTGGGTGGCCTTGAGTGATTCAACCCAAGTACCCTCCACTGTGTGATATCGGGCTACACCGAGGGCAGGAAGTGGGTGGTGGGGCTCCCCCATGTCTGCTGTCTTGCTTGAGGCCCCTGCCCTGCACGAGGCCCATCTGATTCTGGCTCTTCTTCTCCTCTCTCAACAGGTATGACACCATCACCAACCAATGGGAGGCGGTGGCCCCTCTGCCCAAGGCAGTGCACTCGGCAGCAGCCACAGTGTGTGGAGGCAAGATCTACGTGTTTGGGGGCGTGAACGAGGCAGGCCGAGCTGCAGGCGTCCTCCAGTCTTACGTTCCACAGAGCAATACGTGGAGCTTCATCGAGTCCCCGATGATTGGTGAGAACCAGCTGTCTCCTCGGCCCAGGATCAGGGCAGTGGCCCCACCTCATCGCTTTAGTCGGTGTCAATATTCCCAAACCCGGGGGCAGGCTGAGCCCAAGGGTTCTGCACATCCAAGTCCAGGGGGGTGGGAGGGGAGGGGAGGCCCCAGCTCAGGTGCAGCTGAAGCTCCCACTACCTGGACAAAGGGCAAGCTGGTCCGTGCCAGGTGTCTCCTGGCCCCAGCCTTGTTCTTGGGCCAACCAGTGATGTTGGAGGTCTTTGCAGCTCCTGTCCCCTGCAGGGCCTGCTGGGATGGAGGAGGGGAGGGGGCCCGGCAGAGGGCCCTGACCTGCCTGCCTGCTCCGCTCTCCTTGCAGACAACAAGTACGCTCCCGCCGTCACCCTCAATGGCTTCGTTTTCATCCTGGGTGGGGCTTATGCCAGAGCCACCACCATCTATGACCCTGACAAAGGGAACATTAAGGCGGGTCCCAACATGAATCACTCTCGCCAGTTCTGCAGGTGAGGAGGCTGGGCCGGGGAGGAGGAGGGCCAGGGAAGGGACAGAGGGATGGGTTGGTTCATGATGACTGACCACCATCCGATGACCAAGGTGGTGCCTGGGCCCAGAATAGCACCAGCCTCCGCCAGCCGCGGTGGGGGGTGGTGGGGGGCGTTCGTGCAGAGTGTGAAGTGCCCCAAAAGCCTGACCCTGTGGCTCCAGCTGACCCTGCCTCCAAGCTGCACAGGAATGGCTTCCTACAGACACCGGCACCTGGTCCTTAAGGCCACACCTTCTCTCAGTGAGAGGTGAGGGTGGTGCTATGAGGTCAGCTTCCCCCCAGGACCGCCTGCCCGGTCACAGACGAGAGGCAGCAACAGGCCAGAGCTGTGTGATACCCTACATGGGACAGGTGGCTTTTGGGGGAGTGCCCTGATGGCACATGATCCTGATGGCTCTTTGGAGCTGGACCCAGTGAGGCACGAGGCGCAGCTGCCCTGGAGTCCCACAGCTGACTGGGCAGAAACACACCCAGACCAGCCCCCCCGGAAGAGAGAGGTAGAGGTCGGAGTGTGGCCTGGTTCCCGGGGTGCTCTGGCCCAGAAAAATTAACCACCCTGGGCAGTGAGACACACACCCTGCTCTTCTAGCCCCACCCTTTCCTGGACTAAGAGGAACTAGGGAAAAAATGGGAACCACAGAGACCCCATTTGCAGCATTTCCATAACAGAGCCGTCCTGAAGACATCTTGTACCTGTGCAGAGGTGATCACTGAATCCTCGGTGTGGCAAGAGCATGAGGCATTTGTTGAGTGCCTGCTGTTTGTGTGTCACAGCTAGGAAAGCTACAGTCTACCACTGACATCTTACGTGACCTTGGGCAAATAACTTCCCCTCTCTGGGGAAGCTCTACCTATGAAACACGCCCTTGGACTAGATGAGTGCTAAGTTCCTATTAGTATGAAGATGCTACAGTTCTCGAGCCCTACTTTCATGTGACATATCCTACATGGTGGCCGTGTGCAGGGCAACTCTGAGAATACTGTCCAGTGATCAAGACAGCCGGAGTGTGGGCACGGAGAGATGATGCCTCTTAAGCTGGGTCTTGCAAGAGAAGCAGGGAAAGGATATGCCACAAGGGGAGACGTGTGAGGGGCCCAGACGGCGTGGAGCTGCGAGAGAGACAGCTGGGGGCTTCAGTGTCTGGGAGGACGTCTAGATACACATGTTCTGTCCAGGCTCAGATTTTCAGAAATGGGTGGAGACTTTGGAAGGGTTTCTGTTCAATTTCAGGGGACAGCCAAGAAGAAATGGCCATTAGAGGAAATGAGAGAGAACTCGGGGCTGGAAGCATAGATTTGGCATCCGTGTGAAGGGGTAGCTGGGATGCAGCGAGATAGTAAGCGCAGAGAAGCAGAGAGCTGCCCGAGACAGCTTGACCAAGCCCATGAGTGTGGCACAGGGAAGGGCCCTTGCAGCCACAGGTGGGCGGCAGTATCAGGTCACACATGTGAAGGAGTCACAGCAGGAAGTTCTGACTGAGCACCTGGGCAAGGGTGAAATTCCCAGTCGACTGGCTGATGCTCAGTTACAACTTAGTTCTGTATTATCCTGTCTGCTATCATTCTGGCGCATCACGTTCCCAACTAGATTTGAGTGGTAGGAAGGCTCTGTCCCAGCAACACCAAAAAGATGCTCCATAGAGACCCAGTGAACTGAGCCGAGCACCTGTACACAGAGGCTGCTCATCTCCCAGCTGACTTGAGTCAGATGGGCAGGTCCTGGGACACCCAGTATGCATCAGTGTCGCCCACAGCTTGGAGGGTAATATAGCATGATGTCCTGATTGGTCCTGGAGGAAAGGTGTTTTTCTTATCCCCGCTGAGGTCAGAGGGAAAAGAAAAGCAGCAAGACCCCACATGACTTTTGCAAAAGGGGAGAGGCAGCCTGCGACAGGACAGGGTGCTGGGAATCTATCTCCAGGTCCCAGGTGGAAATCCAGTGGCTAAGTCTCTCCTCGTTTTCTCCGACAGTGCTGTGGTACTCGATGGCAAGATTTATGCAACTGGAGGCATTGTTAGCAGTGAGGGGCCTGCCTTGGGCAACATGGAAGCCTATGAGCCTGCAACCAACACGTGGGCCCTCCTCCCCCACATGCCCTGCCCCGTGTTCAGACACGGCTGCGTCGTGATAAAGAAATATATTCAAAGCGGCTGACATCAGCAGGAAGCCCACGCCGAGACTGTAGACAGACACGTCTGGTGAGGCAAATGCTACTCACAAAGATCAACTTTCAGCGACACCAATAAGAGGCCGACCAACACAATCAAGGAACTCACCACGCTACACATTTTGAACACCGTCTACGTTGAATGTAGGAAATCATCCTCGCCTTTGGGGAAAATGAGGGAGTAGCCTCCGAGCTGCGGGAACCTCGACCGAGCGAGCGAGCTGTGCCTTGGGGCTCCTGCAGAGGCACTTGCTCTGACCGGAGGCGCTCACTCTGCCCGGTGCAATAGTTTCACATATTTTTCAACTGGGAGAGAGAAGCCGTTTTTTCCTTCCTGCAGGGCAAGCTTGATCCCCAGCCAACCATAGATCAGCTATCCTATGACAATATTAGGCGTCAGGCTCTCTTGAAATAAGATCAAAGTGTCCTTATCACTTTGATTCCTACTTTTGTTTTTAACCAATCTACGATTTCAGTGGCCGAGGGAAAACAAGGGACAATACTATGTATGGGGCCTGAGGCCTAGGAGGCTGCTGGTCCCCACTAGGTCGAAGATAAGTCCAGGTTCTTTGCGGAGCCAGATGTGACTGGAGCGGTGGCAGCCGTGGGGACAGCTAGGGAGAACCGTCTGTCCCTTCACAGGGTTTTCTACCATGTTTTTGCTGGAGAAGGACAAGGTGATTGTGCTAGCTTTCTCTTATCCCGTATGAATTATTTAGATTTCCAAGGCATTTTCTTGATAAACAAAAGGCTATTTTTAAGTACCGAGAGAAAGAGGCAGCCACGAGAGGGATAACGCGGGAATTCCCAAAGCTCTTTGTAGGTAGTGCCAGAGTGGGGCATTTGCTCTAATTTTTCTATGTTCAGAATAGAGGATCTCTCCTGGGTGGGGGTGAATGCCCCCATTTTATTTTTAGAAAAAGTAACTCCCAGACAGCCCCGTAAAAGCCGTGCCTCATGGAAGCACTGTCATAGAGAGACAACTCCGTTTCTGAAGGAAACCAGCTCTGGCTCGTGACACCAGCTCAGCTCCCTCCATGAGGTAAAGCTGAGGACCCGGGCCAGGTTGGAAGGGAAGGAGGGAGGATACATGTCTACAAAGCACAGGAGACTATTTTTGATATTTATAGCTATATATTAAGGCACCTGCCACAAAGAGCTCTCAGGATGGGGACAGCCTTCTTAGACGAGCCGTGACAGCCAAGGCCTGAATCATTCTTCTAGTAGCATCTTAACCCAAGCAAGGGGAGCCAGGAGGGAGGCCACCCCGTGGCTCACAGAGAAAGGCCTTCCCTCTAGTCCTCAGACGCTCAAACCTCACGTGGTGACCAGTTTCCATTCCAGGGCACGAAGGAGGCAGCCGCCATTGCTGTGCTGTTTAGCTGAAGTTGGTACCAAATACGCATTTACCATTTTTATACCTGGTAAGTCGACTTGCCGTCATTTCATCATAAAAACCACTTATAAGGAGAAAAGGACAGGACACGCTCTCCATCTTTCAGTATTTGATGACACAAAGTCCCAATGTCGGGCATCAACTTCTAGCACTACAAGTGTGGCTCCCACTTGGACAAGATACCGAGCTTCGTTATGCAGTTTTTAATATTATTTATTCTTTTAGAAAGTAATAAGCACAAAACTACATACGTTGTATGTCATTTAAAGTATTTATGTCAAACAGGGTGCAAGTGTGAACCCAAGGACTGGAGCACAAGTGTCTAACTGCCTGGGGCAGGGCGATGTCAGCGTTGGTGGGCGTCTACCTCCAAAGGAGGTGCTAGTGGTCAGCGAGACTCAACACAGACGACACTGAAATCCTGTTCTCTCCTCAGTTATCACACTGGAGCAAAACTGGCTATTTCTGTGAATGATATAAAACAGGGTTCTCTGTAACGGTATTGTACATAGTATATGTTTATTGTTAAGTTCTTGTTATAATAAATATATTTATAGATCTAGACTCGGAAGCCAATCTAATGCCTCTGTGTGCCACTGTCCTTGCCACCGAGATGAGAAACCCCAGTGCAGGCCTGTGCCACCTCTCCCATCAGCTGTCCGGGCTCTGTTACAGACTTGAATGCACATCTTGGTGATCATAAAGGATAGGACTCCTCAGCAAGGGAATGAATGTACAGGGCTGAAAGGCAAGAATAAAGGGCAATTAAAGGTCAAAGCTGAAAGGGACTTGCAAACACTCTGGCATCAACTCAGGGTCTCCCTTCGGTTTAAGTGCTCTTATTATACTTGTGCAACCGAAAGCTTCAAAAAGTTAGCTTCCCCCTGATCTGCTTCCTGTGCCAGAGGCTGTCCTGAAGAACTGTGACAAATCCACATGGCAACTCCACGCCATCAGCCTGAGAAGAGACGCAACACCCTTCCTTCAGGAAGAACAAGTTGTGACTGCCATTCTAAAATCCAGTCGGGGGCCTCCCTGCCTTCATTCAGTCCCGCCTGAGGCTGTTCTCTAACCTGTTGTAATAGACCGGCTTTGCTCTCCTAAGGATACCCACGCAAAGCCCAGGGCAAAAGCATAGAACACCAGATGGGATTGCTCCCTCTCTTGCATGCAAGGACTTTAGATTTAACGGATTAGTAGGAGAAGGTAGATTTACCAGCATTTTACCCAAGGGAAGAGCCTTAATCCCCAAATCTCACCAAGACCTAGTATCTCCTTGCAAGAAAAAAATCAGAAGAAGGTAGGTTGGGGTGGGTGGGACTGGGAGTTCTCAGAGAACTCGGCTGAGGCCTTATGATGAGTGGACCACACACTTGCCAAAAATATCTGCACTGGTACCTTCACAACACCAGTCCTAGAGGAAAGGATGGAGAATGTCTAGAAGATTCTAATCATGAACAGCTAAAATTATAAGCTAAAATTATAAAAACCAAGCAATTGTACCTCCTGGTGGTGTAGTGGTTAAGAATCCACCTGCCAATGCAGGGTACACGGGTCCAAGCCCTGGTCCAGGAAGATCCCACATGCCGCGGAGCAACTAAGCCCGTGTGCCACAACTACTGAGCCTGCGTGCCACAACTACTAAGCCCGCGCGCCTAGAGCCTGTGTTCCACAACAAAGAGAAGCCACCACAATGAGAGGCCTGTGCACCTCAACAAAAAGTAGCCCCTGCTCAACGCAACTAGAGAAAAGCCCACACGCAGCAACGAAGACCCAACGCAGCCAAAAATAAATAAATAAATTCGGAAAAAAACAACAACAAAAAAACACCAAGCAATAGTTTCGTTACCTCCTTCTTTCTCTACTCTATTTGCCTAAATCAAAGGAAATATGTTCTCTGGCTCTGTGAAGAGTCTGTGTACTTACCGTAGAAGGCATCTGTGTTCGCTGTTATTAGGCACCCATGTAACCATGGGGAGAGTCTCTCTTGTTGGACTCAAGGCACTACCATCAGACCTGGCATGGATGGTGATGAAATTCATTGTGACAGCCACGAACAGGAGACGGATCACATTGTGTGTGTCTGTGTGAGAACTTAAAAAAAAAAAACTCAACCCTAAAATAAGAAGAAAACAGGAAAACTATTTGCAGTCCATATGACAAAAGATTAATATCTTTATTAAAGAGGCCACGTAATTCAATTAGAAACTGTTAAGGGATTCCAACTTAAATAGGTCATGAACAGACACTGCAAAGAGGAAACATACAACAAAAAGTTCAACATTTATAATTATTAAATAATGAAACAAATAATTAGGTAACATCTTTACCTAACTAAATGAGCTTCCCAAACCTAAAAATAAAGGGAGGGGGGAGGGGGGAGGGGCGCTGATGAAGAGCAGTGAAACTCCCTGAGTAGCACCAAGGGCTCTGTAAACTGAAATGGGTCTCAGAAAGCAATGTGGCAGGTGCCATGTATCAAGAGCCTAAAGAGTACCTGACCCAGTAAATCCACTTCTGGGCGTCCATCAGGAAATAATGCAAACTATGGAAAAAGTCATATAACAACCAGCTCCCACTTATTGACACTAACTATTGCCAGACACCATGCTAAGCACTTAAAAGCACTGAATCCTCATAATTCTACTAGACAGGTACTAAAGACATGCAGCAATATAGAAAACATTAGAAGAGGGGGGGAAAAAGGAAGATTCATATTTGTATATGATTGTGGTTATGTAAGATATGTATATAATGATATATAAGCTATATATATACACACAAAGATATGTAAAATATGTATATTAAAATGACCAGATGTACAGTCATAAAACTACTATTAATTGAACTGATGGATTGTGGGCAATTTTCTTTCTCTCTTCTCCAAAATGTATATAAAGTGATGACATTACTTTTATAATAAAGATATCGATATACATATATTTTTTTTAATGGGGAATGAAGGACAGAAAGTAATCTTTCTCCTATATTTTAGTCTGAGAAATTCTCAAAGATCAATTCCTATCTTGGACACCATAATCAATGGAGAGTTAAAGGGTTCAGAATAATGTAACAAAGAATTTTGAATAAGAAAACAGATTTCCAGTCATAATCAAGACTTTTTTTTTAAAACCTAAACGCTAGGGGTGAATGGATTATATCTTTCAGTGCGTGAAGATTTGCATGAAACAAATGAATACCACCACTTCTCTGTGTTCTTGGAAGGTCAAGAAAGATGAAAAAGACAATAATAAAGAAGAAAAAATTCTAGTTCAACAAAAGGATACAAGTATTAGTGCAAAACTCTGCAATAGGTTACCAAGATCCTTGTGAAGTCCTTTTCTAATTAAACCTCAATAATATATAACATAATTGCATACATTATCCCATTTTATCCTCTCAGCTACCCTAAAAGGCATAGGGCATCATCTCCACTCTTTAAGAGGAAACAATATCAAGAAAGTTAAGTGATTTGTGCGGCA
This sequence comes from Neophocaena asiaeorientalis asiaeorientalis, assembly GCF_003031525.2. NCBI lineage: Eukaryota > Metazoa > Chordata > Mammalia > Artiodactyla > Phocoenidae > Neophocaena > Neophocaena asiaeorientalis. Next base: position 5,528,067 of record NW_020173656.1, read on the forward strand.
ATAGTTATGCCCCAGGTGTTCTCCATGCACTATCGCATTTGATGCTCATCACAGTCTTGCAGAGGATGGTTAAACCTGCTGCACAGATGAGGCCACAGGTTCCAGACGTGAAGCAGAGTCCGTCTAAGGCACATCAGTATTCAAAACCCTGCTCAGTGGGCCTCCAGAGAGGCTGCACTACATCATATGGTCTCTTCAAGGCTGCCTGGAACTGTGTAGCTCTTATGGCTCCAAGGCTAAGGCTCCTTCCTCCTCCCCAAGCTACTTCAGAAACCTGCATTAAGAAAACAGAGAATTCTGTGACTATAAGAGACATTCAGCTCTGTGTTAGATACAGTCCTCTTTAGAAGCAATTTTTGAAATATCTGGTTAGAGTCTCAATAACACACTGGCTTCCTCCATTGAAGGCTTGGCTTTACACAGGAAACTTGGGTTTGGGGGAAAGAAAGAGGCCTCTGACTAAGATATCATTTCTGCCTCATTTGAAACTCCTCCTGTGAGCCTTCACTCTGCTGTGAAGTCTTAAGGAGTTCCTTACCTTCTTGCTGACCACAAACCTGGTCAGGGAGAGTAAAGGAAAGGGGAGAACATCATTAACACTGGCTGCACCTTCCTCAGTCCCAAAGGGCATACCATGACCTTGCCACCAAGGAGGTAGAAGGTCAAAAAGCTGACTAAAATGAGGACCCAACTCCAAGAAGTCTGCCTTTTCCACATGATGGCAAAAATTAGACAATCCAAAAAGCTGTGTTTATCTTCCCAAATTTATAATCCATGTGCTCTGCTGCCCTCTATGTAACACTTGGCAAGTCACCTGGGTGTCTTTCCTCATGAAAGGTGAGCACAGCGTTTGAATGGATCAAACTAGGTCAATAAGACTATGTTCTCTGCAGGCAGGGGTCATGTCCTCTTATCTTCCCCCACAGGGCACCTCACCCTGATGAGTAGTGACAGCCAGATTCTATTGGCAGCATGAAAAATGTTTTATGAAAAATATAAAGGCAAGGGCACAAATTTGTGCACTGCTTTAGCCATCCCTGTTATCTACAGATGACTAAAGAAACAATAGTTTTTGTTAAAGGGTTTCTATTTACCGTGTGTATAGATTTCCGTCATTCTCGGAGAAGCTACCCACCACTAGCGCAAACCTAGGCACCACCGGACCCATCAGCCCTGTCGACTTTGCATCCCTGGTGGTAAAAATCAGTCCTTGAAGCTCTTCAGTTCACTCCCTACATTCTCTGGTACCTCTCTGTTACTACTGCCCTATTTTAAGCCCTTATTTTCTTTTTATAGGTGTTTTTAAAATAACAGCTTTATTAACATATAATTCACATATGATAAAATGCACCATTTTAATGTATATAATTCAGTGGTTTTTAGAATATTCACAGAGTTGAGCAACCATCACCACTATTTAATTGCAGAATATTTTTATCATCTCAAAAAGAAACCTGGGAGTTCAGGGTTTTGGTGGCACAAGCCACCCGTCTCCTTGCATGGCCCTGCAATAAACTTTTCTCTGTTCCAAAAAAAGAGAAACCTGTATCCATTAGCAATCACTCTCTATTTCCCCCACCCCCAGCACATAGCAACCACAAATCTACTTTCTGTTTCTATGGATTTGCCTATTATGGACATTTCATATAAATTGAATCACACAATATGTGTTCTTTTATTTCTGGCTTCTTTCACTTACCATCGTGTTCTCAAGATTCACCCATGTTGTAGTAGGTACTAGTACTACATTCCTTTTTTATGGCCAAATAATATTCCATTGAAGGGGTATATAAATGGATACATTTTGTTTAACCATTCACCAATTGATCGGCATTTGGGTTCCTTCCTCATTTTAACCATTAATAATGCAGCCACAAACAATCGTGTACAAGGGTTTGAGATTAAATAAATTTCGGAAATGCTGGGTTTAACAAAGTTAAACAGGTTTCTTTATGACAGAACTTCTGTGTCAAGAACACAGTAACATTGGGGGAGAACAGATACATGTATACGTATGGCTGAGTCACTTTGCTGCGCACCTGAAACTATCACAACATTGTTAATCGGCCATGATCCGATATAAAAAGAAACAAACACAGTAACAGTCATTACAATTTTACTGAAGGGGATACACAAGGCAGGGTTTTCCAAGCTTATTTAGCCACAAATTTCCCCCCCACCTCCCAAATCTAGAAAACTTTTTTTCTTTACTAAATTATGACACAAGCTCAAATAGTTACATGGGATTCTGGGGTCAATATATTCTGTCTTTCATCTTCAAAAGAAGCACATCAGAAAGTAAAGGTAATATTGTGAAATATTCTGAAGCAAATTCTAGTTTAAAACTGTCAAAATATTTCTTAAGAAAAACGGATACATTTTTATATGGCAGCAGAAGAAATGAGATCAGTATTCTTTGATATGAACAAAATACTTTTCCTGAATACAGCAAAATATGTTTCACCGCAATTTTCTAAGTTCCAAAAAGGCTTAAGCATCTCTTACACTGCAATGTAAAAACACTGAAAAAATGGAAATAATCACACAATAACCATTCTACACAACTAAAATACCCAACCCACACATCTAATGACAGTTGCAAAAGTGTGACCTGACAATTTCTGGAAAAGACTGTCGGGCATTTTGTATTTTATTAATCTTGAACAACATGACAATCTTCTCAACAAGTCAGCTGCAGAGGAGAACAAAGACATCCATCATTTGTCCCAACAATATTTAAAATTCAAAACTTTCACATTAATTCCAATATTCTCATTAAAATATATTAAAACATAAAAATTTTCTATCTAATATCTCTTTAGATTAACATTTGTGTTAATAGTGAGACAAAGTTTCATCCAATTCCAGCTATAAAACCTTGAGCATGTCTCAGAAACAAAGAGCTTTTTGACGATCTTTTGCTTTTTTGTTTCTGTGGATATATGTTTAAGTTCAAACAATGTGGAAATTAAGTGTAAAAAAAAATTCCGAAGATGTGAAACTGATTTTTTACAGTGTGATAGGCAATTACTCCTTCCTTTGCTACAAACTCCATTTAAAACAATCTTATTAAAGAAATTTCTTTATTAAACCATGGTAAACTACACAACTGACAGCTTACTGATGTTTCCTTTAAATATGTGAAGTAATTTGAGACTTCCCACCACAAATAACTTTTATTTCAGTAACATTTTAAGTATAATGTTACTTGTGGATTGTCACATTTCTTTTTAAAAGGACATTCTGTTTGCAAAGGCTTGTTAAAATACTTTGCACTTATAAAAATGCTAAAATAGACATTTGTAATTATTTCCAACACTTTCCCAAGGAAATTTAAGCTATAAGCAAAGTAACTCTACACAATGTTTAGAAATAATGCTATCTCATATCAAAATTAATTTTGCTTTTTTGCCACAATGAGACATTAGAAAAGCTCTGTGCTCTACACAGACAGCCATAGACATATGACTCCGGCTGTTCATGTGTTTTTTGAATTAATAGCACCAAAGTTCCTTAAACCTGTGGTTTTACTAATGGCTCTTCAGCTACTGTGACAACATACGATTTTGGAGTAATGCTTACTGATTTACCATTTGTTGAGAAACTCTAAAAAAAAAAAAAAACCTGTTCTACCTAAGAAATCTTAAACTCTGTGCTCTGACAAAAGTCTCCATCCAATACATTCACGACTCCTCCCACTGTATTTGCTCTTTAGTTTCATTTCAGACATTCAGTCCTTAGATCCTTTCCATTGTCTCCCAATTTAGTAACCCCACTTTGGTTTCATTTCCATTCTTACCCAGGAATGGAATTCCTCTCCCAAAAGTTACCTCATCCCCCTAACATTCTGGTCCTTCAGTTGGACCAACAAGCCTAATTATAGTCCTATTCTAACTATCAGCCTCCTCTGAGGCTTCATTCGGGGTGACACCTACAAGAGGGAAAAACCCACATTCACATAGGCTGGCACCACTACTAATACATGGCGCCCACACTCACCTGTGCCCTCAACTTATTCTCATCTGTTCCTGGAGAGCTCCCTTTCCTCTTTCCATCAGTGACTTCTAAACCTTCACTTCTCCCCCTTAAATTTCTTACTTAGAACCCCTCACTCTTATCAGAAGAGCACAACTTTACATCGAAAAGACTAATGCGGAGGATGATGGCAAGTGACAATACAGTTTTTTAAATCTTCCTGAATTGACCATTAAAAACAGAGAAACTGGGGCTTCCAGACTCAGGCTGTCCATGTGTTTTTTGAATTAATAGCACCAAAGTTCCTTAAACCTGTGGTTTTACTAATGGCTCTTCAGCTACTGTGACAACATACGATTTTGGAGTAATGCTTACTGATTTACCATTTGTTGAGAAACTCTAAAAAAAAAAAAAACCTGTTCTACCTAAGAAATCTTAAACTCTGTGCTCTGACAAAAGTCTCCATCCAATACATTCACGACTCCTCCCACTGTATTTGCTCTTTAGTTTCATTTCAGACATTCAGTCCTTAGATCCTTTCCATTGTCTCCCAATTTAGTAACCCCACTTTGGTTTCATTTCCATTCTTACCCAGGAATGGAATTCCTCTCCCAAAAGTTACCTCATCCCCCTAACATTCTGGTCCTTCAGTTGGACCAACAAGCCTAATTATAGTCCTATTCTAACTATCAGCCTCCTCTGAGGCTTCATTCGGGGTGACACCTACAAGAGGGAAAAACCCACATTCACATAGGCTGGCACCACTACTAATACATGGCGCCCACACTCACCTGTGCCCTCAACTTATTCTCATCTGTTCCTGGAGAGCTCCCTTTCCTCTTTCCATCAGTGACTTCTAAACCTTCACTTCTCCCCCTTAAATTTCTTACTTAGAACCCCTCACTCTTATCAGAAGAGCACAACTTTACATCGAAAAGACTAATGCGGAGGATGATGGCAAGTGACAATACAGTTTTTTAAATCTTCCTGAATTGACCATTAAAAACAGAGAAACTGGGGCTTCCCTGGTGGCGCAGCGGTTGAGAATCCACCTGCCAATGCAGGGGACACGGGTTCAATCCCTGATCCAGGAAGATCCCACATGCCGTGGAACAACTAAGCCCATGAGCCACAACTACTGAGCCTGTGCTCTAGAGCCTTCGAGCCACAGCTACTGAAGCCACTGCACCTAGAGCCGGTGCTCTGCAGCAAGAGAAGCCACCGCAATTAGAAGACCGTGCACCGCAACGAAGAGTAGCCCCTGCTCACAGCAGCTAGAGAAAGCCCACGTGCGGCAACGAAGACCCAACGCAGCCAAAAATAAATAAATAAACAAACAGAGAAACCAGGGTGAAACATTCAAAGACTCCTGGATAGCATCTAAAACAAAACTAAGTAACAAGGAATCTCCAGAGCTCCAAATCCCAAGTGAGTGGGGTCAAACCGCTGACACCTACGAGACTGTGGTACATGTGTGAGGACGAAAGCAGAGGAGAGGCACTGGCATCTAAGGAAAGTAAGAACCCGCACAGGTACCCAGGCGGGGAGTGAGGGTGGGGCACTGACGAGAGCACCTGATATTGAGAGGAGTTTGCACCCTCTAGTTCTCAGGTGAGGGTAAGTGTTCTGTGGGAACTACTAGCCTTGCGAAAATTCTCAAAACAACTCAGCCAAAGCCCGGTTTCAGGCCCAAGCCCCATACTAAAACAAAACTACTAGGGACAGAATCTAAATTGAACAGCACAGGGACAAAAGAGAAATCCAGATAAAATAGGGGAGGGGAACAAAGTAACCAGATTTCACAGAAATAACAGAAGAGAGAGCTCTAGAGCCATAAAATTCAGGCTTCCTTGTAAAAGTTCAAGGAAAGTAATTTCATATAAAAAATGAGGACTTTTGTGTGGATTGAGGGAAAATCCCACATAAATATATTACAAGAAAAAACTTTAAAAGGAGAAAGCTACCCTACAGGCAATAAAGACCCTCCTACAAAATACATGAAAACTATAACCTACTATTTCAAAACAAGCAAAAGGACAAAAAAAATAACAGAAAAATGAAAGAACAATGTAAACCAAAATTAGAAAAACTTACAAAGGATGTGAAATAACTCAGAAAGAAAAAAAATCATGTTAGAAATGTACACTAAAGTAGAAAGAACATAAGAGTCAATTTTAAAAAAAATAGATAATGCCTTAAGACAAACAGAAGGGAAGAAAAGGCAGGAAAAATTTTTTTAAAAATAAATTTATTTATTTTTGGTGCATTGGGTCTTCGTTGTTGCACGCGGGCTTTTCTCTACTTGCAGTGAGCAGAGGCTACTCTTCATTGCGGTGCGCAGGCTTCTCATTGCAGTGGCTTCTCTTGTTGCAGAGCACGGGCTCTAGGCACACGGGCTTCAGTAGTTGTGGCTCACAGGCTTAGTTGCTCCACGGCATGTGGGATCTTCCCAGACCAGGGATCGAACCCGTGTCCCCTGAATTAGCAGGCAGATGCTCAACCCACTCCGCCACCAGGGAAGCCCAGGACATTTTTTTTAAGTAACAAAAAAATGAAGACATGCCTGGTTCTGGTTAAGACTGAGTAAGCATACTCCACTGTATCTCTCCCAGTGTTTACAACTAAAAGTCCACATAAAACAATATAATTAATTGCTAAGGGCTCCGTGAAAGATAAACAAAGCATGTGAACTCAGTGGGAAATTCAAAACTCAAACAATGACCCACATAGTAGTGAGTTCCCTGGTTTGGCTTTTATCACCTATATCCCCCAGCTTACACTAGGGAAGCCAGAATCTCGGAAGAAAAATGGTCTCTCTACATCCTCCAGACCCAAACCCAGGTGAGCCTCAGTAATGAATCAGCCTCCTCATGGCAGCAGTGACAGTGATATTTTTTCTCTTTCTATCCAGATAAGCAGAAAAGGGGGCTTTGAGGAACCTGACAGTGAGGGAGAAGATCACAAAGAGTAGGGAATGGAGAATGAGGCCCTTTAAATTACTGTATGAGATTCTGAGTTGCACATGCATAGAACTGACCAGGATCAGTGGAGCAAAGGCTGTGAGATCCGAACTACAGCAGAGACCACCCCCATGTCCTGCTAGTCCAGCGGCCCCTGCATGGTGCACATAGGGAGCTATATTAGTTTCCTATTGCTGCTATAAAAAATTACTACAGGTTAGTGGCTTAGGACAACACAAATCTATTATTTTATGGTTCTGGAGGTCAGAAGTCTAAATGGGTCTTATGAGCCAAAATTAAGGTGTCAACAGATCTGTGTTCCTTCCTGGAGCTCTAGAAAAAAATCTTTTTTCCTTCCCTTTTTCAGCTTCTAGAGGCTGCCTGCATTCCTTGGCTCAGGGCTCCTTCCTCCATTTTCAAAGCAAATCACTCCAAATATCAGTGGTTGTCTGGGCAGAGAGCAGGGAATGAACAGGTGGAGCACAAGAGACTTTCAGGGCAGTGAAGTTAGTCTTAATGATACTGCAATGATGGATACATGTCGTTATACATCTGTCAAAACTCATAGAAAGTACAATACAAAGAGTTAGTCCTAATGTAAACTATGGGCTTTAGTTAATAATAATGTATCTATATTTGCTCATAAATTGTAACAAATGTACCCCAGTAATGCAAGATGTTAATAACGGTTAAATGGGGGGGGTATAGGTAAGGGGATATAAGGGAACTCTGTACTTTACACTCAATTTTTCTCTAAACCTAAAACTGCACACACACAAAAGTCTATTGCTTTTTTAAAAAAGCAGTGTGCAAAGGAATATCTAGAACAACTCCCTTCTGTGTAAGAATAAAGGGGGAAAATAAGAAAATATACATGTAACTTTATTTTAGCAAAAGAAACAGCAGACAAATAAACAAATGAGGTCGTTTACCTTCCATAGTGGAAGGGATAGGAACAGTGATACTTCTCTGGATCTAACTATTTTGCACAGTCATGACTTTTGTAAGTATGTTAATGTTTTACATATTAAAACACATAAACAACAAGAATAAGAGGGACATTAAAACTGAACACAAACAAAAAAACAAAAGAACCTAACTATATTTCAAAGAATAACACAACCAGAGTAGATGGGCATAAAGAAGATTAACCGAAGTAACTTTTGAACACAGTATTTAGACTATATGCCCTCAGACTAAAGACAAAAAGCACTATAAACAGAATTTGAACTCTACTTAGTAGGTTTCAAGTTTTTTTGGTAGTATGGGCTAACTTATCTAACTACCTTTTATGTAATTAAAAATTTAGAAGGGGCTTCCCTGGTGGCGCAGTGGTTGAGAGTCCGCCTGCCGATGCAGGGGACATGGGTTCGTGCCCCGGTCTGGGAGGACCCCACATGCCACAGAGCGGCTGGGCCCGTGAGCCATGGCCGCTGAGCCTGTGCGTCCGGAGCCTGTGCTCCGCAACGGGAGAGGCCACAACAGTGAGGCCCGTGTACCGCAAAAAAAAAAAAAAAGAATTTAGAAAATAAATACATATATTCAGGATAAAGGAGCTATCTTTGTTGTTGGAGAAGGAAGTTACATATATGGAAAGATGACAGGCCAGGGCAAAGGAAGGTAAAGTGATGGGAAAAGATGTACCATAAAAACACAAATTTAAAAAAAAAACTAAAGTAGCCATATTAGTAACAGACAAAGAAGACTCTGAACAAGGATAATTACAAGGGATAAAGAAGAATATTACATAATGATAAGCAGTTCAATTCACCAAGACGGCATAACAATTTTAAATGTGTATACAACTAACAATAGAGGGTCAAGCTATAAGAAGCAAAAACTGACAGAACTGAAAGGAGAAATAGACAAGTCTACAGTTATGGATGGGGAGTTCAACACTCCTCTCTTAGTAATTAATACAAGTAGACAGAAAATCAACAAGGATACAGAAGATCTAAACAACGTGAGCAACCAATGTTATCTAACTAAAATTTATAGAAACCTCCATCCAACGACGACAGAATACACATTTTTTTTTCAGGTCGACATAAAACACTAATGAAGGCAGGTCAAATTTTAAACAAAGCAGAATAAATTTAAAAGAATTAAAATCATACTGACTATGTTGACTTTACCAGAATTAAATAAGAAGTCATTAACACAAAATCTGGGAAATTCCAAATATTTGCAAACTAAACAATACACGTTTAAATAATCCAGGAGTCAAGAGGAAATTTCAAGGTAAAATAGAAAATATTTTGAAATGAATGAAAAGGAAAATACAACATTTCAAAAATGTGTGGGATGCAGCTAAAGAAGTGCTTATAAATTTTTAACATTAAGTGATTACATTAGAAAAGAAAAGAAGTCTCAAACCAATAATCTAAACTTTCAGTTTAAGAAACTTAACACAAAAGAAGAAGAAGGAAGGAAATAAACTTAAGAGCAGAAATCAGAAAAATGAAAGAGGAAATGGAAAAAATAGGAAAAATCCATGAAACCTAAAACTAGTTTTTTGAAAAGATGAATAAAAACAGACTGAGCAAGGGAAAAAAAAAAAGAGAGCAAGAAAGAAAAGACATGAATTGCCAATATCAGGAACAAAAGAGGAGATAGCGCTACAGACACAACAGAGATCAAAAGCTAACAAAGACTAATATAATAGGGTTGTGTCCAGAGGACTCAGGAACCAACTTGAAAAGGTTCCCACAGGCCAGAGATTGGACCATTTTAGTAGGAATAAGCATGATAATGGCAGTGCATTGAAATATATTAAATAGGCTTAAATCTATGAATTCATAATGATACCAAGAAAACAAATTCTTCACCTGTGGATGGGGACATCATTCACTTTTTTTTAATTAATTTATTTGTTTTCATTTTGGGCTGTGTTGGGTCTTCGTCACTGTGCGCGGGCTCTCTCTAGTTGTGGCGAGCGGGGTCTACTCTTCATTGCAGTGCACAGGCTTCTCATTGTCGTGGCTTCTCTTGTTGCAGAGCGCAGGCTCTAGGCGTGCGGGCTTCAGTAGTTGTGTTTCACAGGCTCTAGAGTGCAAGCTCAGTAGTTGTGGTACACGGGCTTAGTTGCTCCGTGGCATGTGGGATCTTCCCGGACCAGAGATCAAACCTCTGTCCCCTGCATTGGCAGGCGGATTCTTAACCCCAGAACCATCAGGGAAGCCCCCATCATTCATTTTTAAAACTGGTTAATAAAGGTAAAGAATCAAACTTGGGACTTCCCTGGTGGCGCAGTGGATAAGGATCCGTGCTCCCAATGCAGTGGGACCGGGTTCAATCCCTGGTCAGGGAAGTTAGATCCCACATGCATGCCGCAACTAGGTCACATGCCACAACTAAGGAGCCCACCTGCCGCAACTAAGGAGCCAGCGAGCTGCAACTAAGGAGCCCGCCTGCTGCAACTAAGACCCGGTGAAACCAAATAAATAAAAATTAAAAAAAAAAGAATCAAACATTAATCCTACCTTTCCTATATGATTTGCACTGTTGAATAACCGGATAATAGACAAGGCAATAATAAATTAGTAAGGAGTGATTTCATTAGAACTCACCATTTGCAAACTCTAATGAATTAAGGTATCTAGGCATTGAGTATCGATTACTGCTAACATCACAAAAAGAACGACAACCAGGTACTATGTGCCTCCAAGCAGAAGAACACACTCATTATCACTTATAAAGTAGTCTCGCACAAAATAACAAAATAAAACCCGAATCCGATTAGGCCTTTAGATTAGTGCTATCCAATAGAAACACAATGCAAGCCACATGTTTTGTTTGTTTTGGCTGCGCCACGCGGTATGCAGGATCCTAGTTCCCCAGCCGGGGATTGAACCCACACCTCCTGCAGTGGAAGCACGGAGTCCCAACCACTGGACCACTAGGGAAGTCCCACACATGTGTTTTCAAATAACCACATTACAAGAGAAAAAGGAACTAGATAGAAATTATGTTTTAATAAATTTAACTTTATATATCCAAGGTACTATCATTAAAATATACAATCAATATAAAAACAATGATATTTTCATATTATTTTTGAAATTAGTCTTTAAAATAGGTGTGCATTTTACACTTACAGTATATCTCAGTTTGGACTAGCCACATTTCAAGCGCCCAATAGCCATATGTGGCTAGTGGCTACCATATCGGACAGCACAGCTCTAGATCCAAGCACCAATTTATGGGAAATACAGAGGACAAACAAACATGTTAGCTGCACCAAAGGGATTCAATCAGCAAAATCCAGACTCTGGGAAATTCAACAGGTCAAAACTGGTTTCTTCAACAAACTAATGACAAGGAAAAAAGAGAAGAAGGAGGAATCTGTAGATTAAGATATTTTAAAGACAAAAGGGAAAAAAAAGGCAGGAAAAACTTAAATGTAGATTAAGATATTTTAAAGACAAAAGGAAAAAAAGGCAGGAAAAACTTAAATGTCTAGAAATACACACGGTGATAAAACTATAAGGAAGGCAAAAACATCATTATCATAAATGTTAGAATAGTGGTTACATTTGGGGAGAAGAAGAGGGTTTTAATTGGAATGGAGCACATGGAAAGCTTCTGGCTTGGCTGACAAAGTGTTATTTTCTTTACCTGGGTGGTGGTTACATCTTATAACAGTTTATGATAAGCTACACATTTGTTTTAAGCAATTTTCCATATCTGTTATGTTTTATAATAAAAAGGTATAAATTCAATACATACATAAATATTTGATAGGAAAAGTTTGACACCAGCAGGTATTAATTTCCTAAGCTTCGCAATATCCTATCCAAACTTACCACGTCCATCTGTACCCACAGTTTCTGGTCTTCAAGAATAAAAAATCCTTACTCTTATTCAAGACCAACACTGCCACCTATGTTTCTGATTTTATCCCCCCACCCCATCTTTTCTGAAATCTTGATCCATTAATTATCACCTCTTCCAAATCTTCGACCTCCACCTTTCTATTGAGGCAATACAGGATAATGGTAAGTAACTGGACTATTGTGTCAGAATCCCAGCGTTCAAATTCTCCTTCTGCTCTTTACTAGCTGTCAGTCGTGTATCAGTAACAATCTCTGTGATTAACTCTCCTCATCAGTGAAATGAGGAAAACAGTATCTATTTCATAGGGTTGATGTGAAGAGTAAATGAGTTAACAGGTGTAAAGCCCTCAGAAGAGGACCCGGAATCCAGCACCTTTTCAATAAATGTTAGCTACCTCCACCACTGCTACCATCATCTCCATTCCTTCAGTGTATAACATGCTCAGTCTTTTTCACTTTATCAAAATCCTTTCCTCAACCCTGTGTACCTCTCTAGTTATGCTCTCACTCCTTCCCTTTTTCCTGAAAACAACAAAGATTACCAAACTGTCATATCTACTGGCAATGTTTTAGTATATATTTCATTGGTCTCCACTGGAGCATTTGATACTGTTGTCCATTTTAAATATAACAATTTCTCCTTGAGTTTGGTGACACCACTCTTTTGGTAGTGCTGCTTTTGAGAAAGTAGGATCAGTCCCCTTTGTAAGAGACATCCTCTAGTGCTGTTTATACATTTTTGTTCCTCTATGTACCATTTTCATTCTGCTTTGAAGCACCACCTAAGTGGTCTGATTCACATTCACAGTTTGAATAACACTTATGGCAGCTAACCCCAAAAGTGTCCAGCTCTGAACTCTCCCAAGCTTCAGATGTATTTATCTAAATGTCTGCTGGACCTGAATGTCAAAATGTCCAATACTGCATTCACCCCAGATTTGCTATTCTCTCCTGTTCATTCTCAGCTAATGGCATTACTTATCTATCTGCTTACCCAGGCCGAAACCTAAGAGCAATTCCAGGCTCCTCTTTTACCCTCATCCCCAAAATACAATCACTCTACATTTTCTGCAAACTTGTCCCTTTCTCAACTTCCCAAGTTCAGCCCTGCAGCATCCCTTACCTGGAATACGAGAAATGCAAATAAAATCCTTGTTAAACCTCTAATACTATTTTTTTCTTTACTTTGCTTTAGAAAGAGCAAACTAGAAGCGCCCATAGTTGCCTGAACTTAACATGTTTGCCTCTGTCTCTACACCTTTGTTATACTGTTCCCTCTTCCTGGAATGTTCTCCCCCAGTTTTTTACTGCATATATTCCTTCACTTTTTGAGATGCTGTTAAAATACCATATCCACCTGAAGAACCTCCTACGAATTCCTAGGTGAGTTGAGTTCCCTTCCTCTATGCTCCAATGGCACCTAAGCTAAACCATTATCATCGCACTTACCTAATTTAAAACTTTTTTTTTCTCTTACTATGTCATCTTCTACTGAATATTTATTTCCAAGGGCAGGGACTGTTTTACCTAGCTTTTAAACTCCCATGTCTAGCACTTACTTGGCATATGACAGGCAGTCAACATATCTTGAAGAAAGAAATTTTCTATTTTGTATGTATCTGTCAAATTAATATTTCTAAAGTTCCATTTTCAACATGCCATGGTGTTGTTCAAAAATGTTCAAGGATTGTCACATGATAAAGTATCTTAAGCCTAGTCCTCCATAACAAGACCTCAAACTACACACACAGCTTTATCTTCCACTATACTTCCATATACATATACATATATATATATATATATATATATATATATATATATATATATATATATATATATATATATATATATATATATATAGCTTTAATTCTAAACAAGTCTACTCACAGTCTTCCAAGCTGACTTTTTGACCCTTACCTCCCAAAACCATTACAACCCCCAAAAATGTTGGCCTATTAAATTCAAAACTTTGTTAGCAACTCACTAGTGATTAATCCACAATGCTGTGTGATATTAAACACACTGCTGTAATGGATACCTGGAAGGGATCGCCACATCCTAACTTCCTTATCTCCAGTAAATTGCTAGTGGGGGAAAGGCCAAGATAACATTTTGTTTAACTTGTAAAAGACATCACATATGTAAGAAAAACACTAAACGTTTCTCTGCTTTACTCACCCTTTTTTCTCCAGTCCAGGCTTCTTTCATCTTTCTTGGCTTGAAACTCATCAGGGATGAGGCGGAGAGGGTTAGCTAATATGGAACTTCTTTCCCTGAGGCTAGGCTTCTTCTGTTAATCAAAACACTGACCTGAGGGCTTCCTTGGTAGCACTGTGGTTGAGAGTCCGCCTGCCGATGCAGGGAACGCGGGTTTGTGCCCCGGTCCGGGAGGATCCCACATGCCGCGGAGTGGCTGGGCCCATGAGCCATGGCCGCTGAGCCTGCACGTCCAAGAGCCTGTGCTCCGCAATGGAAGAGGCCACAACAGTGAGAGGCCCGTGTGCCGCAAAAAAAAAAAACAAAAAAAAACCGAAACCATTTTTATGGGTACATACAAATATAATATTTGTATAATCAGCGCAGTAATGACTAAGAATTCTTGAACATTTACTATGTGCCTGGTACTGTTCCAAGTGCTTTACGTATGTTGAGTCAAATACATAATCCCCACAATAACCATCGTGGGCTTAGTGCTATCATTATCCTCCATGTTCCAAATAGACTGATGTGCAGACAGGTGACGTAACTTGCAGAATGTCACATAGCCAAGAATGGACATACCTAGGATTCAAACTCATTCTGGCTTCGGCACCCACACTATTACCTTCTCAAAAAATAAAAACACAGACAAGAAAGATATTCATCAAAGGCATCAAAGTGGCTCCCTCTGGGGAAAAAAGTAAAGGAATGGGACTGGGGAGGAGTAGAAAGGGAACTTCAACCTTATCCAGAATTTGTTTTTCTTTAAAAAAAGAACAAAATCAATTATGACAAACTGTTAGCATTTAATTCTGGATGGTGGGAATATGCACACTATATTATTCTCTGTAGTAGTCTGTAGTTTAAAAAATGTTTATTAATAGGGGAGAAAAACTTGAATAAGGGCAAGTGAATTTCTCTTTCACCTTAATGATAGATAAGAATCCAAGCTCTGAAGCAACACAAGACAGAACCCCAGCTAACACTCATTAGCTGTGTAACCTCGGGCAAGCTGCTTAACCAACTCATCATTTCAGTTTCCCCTTCTGGTAAGCGGAACCAATGACAGTTCTTACCTCATATAATTGCCGTGATAATTAAATGGTTAATTCTTAAAATAGTACCTAACACGAAGATGTTTGCTATTACTACTACAGGGTGATGCCAGTAGACATACTGTCACCCAGGCATTGGCCATTACTAGATAACATCTTGTTTACTCTTTGCCCACTGAACTGTAAGCTCCAAGAGAAGCAGGACCTTGCTGTCCTGTCCTCAGCTGTAACTCTAATGCCGAGAACTGTGCTTGGCAAGTGGCAGTTGCTCAAATTAATTTGTTAAATGAATTTTGACCTGTAGTGACACAGAACTGCTTGTACCTTCCCCTGCAGCTGTCATGCTATTTCACTTCTCAATCTGTGCTTCTGTTGCTCCTTCCGCCTGGAAGGCCTTTCCTATCCTGATGCCTCAGCTCAGGCATCAGGTTTCTCAGGAAGGCTTCTCTGAGGCTGGGCTACATGCTCCTCCTCTGTACACCTATAGTGCCTTATGCAGAACTCAACTGTAACACATGCCACGTTATACTGAAATGATGTTTGTGTGTCCATCTACCCATACAAGAAGTCAAGCATAGAGATTAAGGGCACCAACTCTGGAGCCAGACTGCCTGCATTTGAATCCTGGCTGTGTGACCTTGGGCGAATTACTTTATGTCTCAGTTCCCTGGCCTGTAAAATGAGGATAATAATAACTTATCTCATAGGTTCTCATAGGATTAAACAGTTTCTATCTGTATTTGTGAAATACTCAGAACAGTCCCTGCCACCTAGTAAATGTGATATGTTATAACAATCTCATTGAAGATAGACACAATGCCTTGCCCATGTTTACTTTCCCTCAAACTGATGACTTTTACACTAGTCCAAACTAAAGGATTAGTGCCCAAACTAAGTCAGCTGCAACGAAGATGGAGAAGGGGTGATGGATATTTGACAAGTTTAAAGGAAGAAAAAATATCAGCAGAACATGCTGCATGATTAGAATGAGATGTACCATAAGAGGATAAAATTTAGGATGACAAGATTTGGATACTTGATGGACATGGTCTTATTCATAAGACGGAAAATATAAGAAAAGCAAAAAGGAAAAAGGAGAGTTCTTGGCAAATTTTTAACAAAATGCTTCATGCAATGCTTAAAGAAAGAACACTTTTAAAAAAGTAGTTTGAACCCTGATCAACCATGACAGAAATCTGGCACATTACATCTAAAAGAACTGAAGCTCCATGAAGACAGGGACTTTTTCTGGTTTTTTGGGGGGGTTTTTTTGGGGTTTTTTTGCTGCTTTATTTCCAACTTCTGCCAACAGTGCCTGGCATACAGTAGGCACTTACTGTGTATTTGTTGAATCTATGAAAGGATGATTTACGTAAGTTTCAGCTTTCTCTGTCAATTAAACCAAAAAGAATTACACATTTTCTGTATGTCCAGCATTGTTTTAAATTCCTACAAGGAATATAAAATATAATACTTCTTTTGTATCCCATTTCCCATGTGAATAAATTACTAAGAGTTACATAACACTAGTAATTTACTATGTTACACAGTACAAAATACAGCTAAGTTCTGAGGATGAATGATAGCATACAGGAGATTTATTGGTGTAGAATCTAGGCCCACTCCTGAAATATGAGCAAGATTTCAACAGATTAAGATACTCCAGGTGGTGAAAGTGATACAATATAATGTGAAGGGTCACAAGAAACTAAGAAGAAGTTTTGGTAAAGTGGGACTAGACTATAGAAAAGCCAGGTAGAGGCAAAGGGCAAATAAAATGCCAGCTCCGTCGGAAGGCTTTCCTCATTGCCTCCATCCCTAGACAGAATTAATTGGTTCCCTTCTTAGAACTCTAAACACCACTGTGTTCCTTCTATTACAGCCCTTAACCCACTGAATAATTACTACTAGTATTTGTACCAACCGCCCCTAGCAGACTATAAGCTCCTTAAGGATAGAGAATATGTCACCTGTGTATCACATATGTCTAGCATAGTGCCTAGGACATAACAGACATATGACTGTGAGGGTAAGAGAGGGAATTTGTATTTTAAAAAATAGCCAAGAGGTAACTTTTCAGGTGTTTGGGCATAGGGATAAAATGAAGTAGGTACTTAAATATTACTCTCTCACTTTACTGTAGTTTTGAGTCTGATGGAAACTAAAACTGGATACATAAACCCGGCTTTATCCTTGGAGCCCTCAAAACTTGACTGAGACTCAAATGCAGTTATAAACTCTCTAAGCATTCAGATAAAGCTTTATTTTTTTAAATAAATTTATCAATTTATGTATGTATTTTTGGCTGCGTTGGGTCTTCGTTGCTGCACACAGGCTTTCTCTAGTTGCAGCGAGCAGGGGCTACTCTTTGCTGTGCTGCGTGGGCTTCTCATTGCGGTGGCTTCTCTTGTTGCGGAGCACGAGCTGTAGGTGCGCGGGCTTCGGTAGTTGTGGCATGCAGGCTCAGTAGTTGTGGCTCACAGGCTCTAGAGCACAGGCTCAGTAGTTGTGTTGCAAGGGCTTAGTTGCTCTGTGGCATGTGGGATCTTCCCGGACCAGGGCTCAAACCCATGTCCCCTGCATTGGCAGGTGGATTCTTAACCACTGCGCCACGAGGGAAGCCCCAGATAAAGGTTTAAAAAAATCTGTTTCCCAGGTTTATCATTACCAGTCTTTTGATACAGACAATCAAAAGTAAAAATTAGGGACTTCCCTGGTGGTCCAGTGGTTGACAGTCCGCCTTCCAATGTGGGGGACGTGGGTTTGATCCCTGGTTGGGGAACTGGGATCCCACATGCCGCGGGGCAGCTAGGCCCATGCGCCACAACTGCTGAGCCCACACGCCACAATTACAGAGCCCACGTGCTCTGGAGCCCATGTACCACAACCAGAGAGAAGCCCGCGCGCTGCAACAAGGGATCCTGTGTGCTGCTGCTGGGACTCAATGCAGCCAAATATAGATAGGTAAATTAATGAATTTTTTTTTTTAAAAAAGTAAAAATTATACAATCTGCAAAACTAAGAAAAACAAAGTCTTACTCAAATTCAAACAGTTCCTTTTTACTGTGAAAAAAAAGGAAAAAAAGAAAATTAAAGATTTATATAGAGGAAGTTTAGTATACTAATCTTGGGACATGAAAAGGTGTCTCGTGGCAGACAGCAGAAACATGGGCAATCTAAAGCCAAGAACATTCTATTCACTTAAAGGAATAAGCCTCTCAAAATTCCGGTATGAAATCTCTCTCCACATTTAAATTCTATGTATTGTTCAAAATACGCTGATAGCTACCTGATTAAAGAGAAAACACTATAGATTAAGTGAACCATACTACCTGATCGTCTATTGTAGCATAGTCTTCCAATGAGAAAAACAAATTTCAGAAGTAATCCATTTGCTGCTACACAACGACTTTTAGACAATCTTCAATTGAAGTTAAAACCACACTTTCTCAACAGAAAAACTTTTACATAAAAAATACTGAGGGCTACTAAAATCTAAAAGAATCATATAACAAGATTTTTGGCATGCTTAATTAATAAACATCAATACGTCCTAGCTACAAAATAGTGAGTTCAGCTAGAAAGTAGCATCGCACTTGCAGCCAACAGTAATCATAATTACGCTAAAGAAAGACATGTTTTTCTTGTCATCTTTATTCAAGTATTTCACAGCAGTTATATTACAAATTACAGTAAATGTTCAAAATTCCAGAATTCAAAAATTAAATAATTTATTTCAAACTAATGTAAAATGAAGTCAAATGCAAAATACCAACTTAACACAATTCTAAATTAAACTACAAACCCAAAACAGACCATAGTTGATGAAGTGTACTTAATCTGCAAAGTAGACATACATGACTGAAACCAAAGAGGACTCCCAAAGTCTAAATAACCAAATGTACAAAATACAAAAGATGTAGGTACAAGTCCAAATTCAAGCTTACAATGTGATTACAAATAATAATTATAATAACAATGGCATTCAGCTACGGGACCTGACACTGAAGATACCTACTGAATAGCACCATAGCTGAACCAACTTAATCAAAAAATGGGAAGATATTACCACCCCACTCCCTAAAAATAAAATCCAGTAAACCTACAAATACATTTATTGGCATATGAGAAAAATCAAGTCATGAAAGGACATTAAAAAAAAATAATCACAGGTGAGATTCAAGCTCAAAAACACAATTAACTCCACAGCCATCAGTTTCAACCCTAGTGCGGTTCCATCATCTTCGAAAGGCTCCTATGGTCCCCACAGCTGAGCATTAATTATTGTTGGGCTGTGCCGTGATACATATTTTAGTGATCTGAGAGCAAGGTTCTACACAGGAGCATATCATTTATAATGCTCACAATAGGAAATAAGAACAGAGGTCAATTTGTACATATTTTTGCCAATGCTATATGGCAAAAATTAAGAACTTACAGAAAGGTAAACAAAATTGAGTCCACTTGGATAATTTCACAAGCTGCTTTAAACTATAGAACCACCAGATATCTGTAAAATAAGAAAAACTATTCTCCCCTTGGCATTAGATTGGCTTTCTCTTTAAGACCTAAACTGTTCAAAGTGGCAGTTCCTATCATACTGAGGTTGCCTCCTATTTCTCCATCTATATCAAGGTTAAAATTAAAAAACTTGATATTTTGGAAGCATTTTAATGCTAAACAGAAATAAATTTCCCTTGTCAAACTCACTGATGGCTAAAATCTTAATTAACTTGTACAAATTTAGTAAACTACTAAGAACATGTGCATTTTTTTTTCCATTCACAAGTGCTGCTGTTACTTGAACAGAATGCTTCTGAATTAGAGTAACTGGAATAAATATTTAAAGAAAAATAGTGCAGCAAGAACCTGAGACTTGCAAAAAACCCTTTTACCAGAAACTTGCTACAAAAAATCTGCTACATCTTATTTCATCAAATCTTTAAATTCTGTAACAATTTCCATCAAAATACAAAATGCTAATGTATTAGACTGTAAAATAGCTTGAACTGGTATGATGGTAATAAATTACTAAAGTAAGCATGAAAATCCTCCCAATAATCAAATTAGAGGTTTCAAATAACCTCCCCTTTAAAATTGGTTCATCGTTAATCGCACTTGCCCACCTTAAAATACAGTGTGCCTACATGGGTAGTATCTTGAATTATATATGACTAACTGAATATTTTGAAAACTTCCTAGGTATAAAGAAAACAAGTGGCATTATTTAAAAATTAAACTAGAATTAGAAGGCATAAAATGTTAATGTAAATGCAAAGAAGCACTTCAGATTACTGCAGTAGCCTTGGCCAAAGTGTGCTTTCTGAGCTGGCATCCAGCACCCTACAAAGCCAGAGACGAGGAGACAAGTACCTTAGCTTCAGCATGTAAACGGTGGCAAAGTGAATACAGAACTCTGTAGACACTGTTGGTAACTAAAATACAAAAAGCTGAGGTAGCTCATTATCTCTGCAGTAGTCCAAGACCGTTTGCTCTAATTAAAACCCAAACTACATGTGTTGCATATATTGTAAAGACACATCTGCAGCTAACAGCTATAATGAATGAAGATATCAAGAAAACTTGTCAAAATTTTCTACTTTTTTGTTTAAAAATCATCTGATAAAAAATGTCACTGCACTCCCTTTGTCTCTTTGCAACTGCCTAGACTGTGTCTCTGAATTTGTAGAAAGTTTTTGTAAAACTAGTAACCCATAATTAATTTTAGATAAGTACAAGTCACAGAAATCGCTTAACAAGATCCAAAACAGGTTCCAATCAAAACGAATAGTTGTGAAGGTAAGCTTATGATAAGGGATTTAAACATTAATACTGTTATTCAAGGACCATACCAGAGCTCACTTGCAACTATGCATATAGAAAATGAATTTTATGGAGCTTCTGACAAATTCCTCTCTTTTCTGTCCATTTGGCAAGTCCGGGCTTTAAACCAAAACAATTTATTATACATGAAAATCGTTCTTCTCGGGGAACTCAAACATGAATAACTATTAAACTGCCATTGACAGAAGAAAATAGAATGTCACTCTATTTTCTGACCATCATTGTCATCCATACCAAAAAGGGTGTGTGTTTTTTGATGGACTGTGAATTTTCTGTTGTTGTTGTTTTATTATATGTTTCTTAAACAGAAACGGATCATACAGGAAAACTTACCATTTTAGTATATTATGTGGCTTAACCACTGTCTTGATTGAGTTTTGAAAACAAGATAGGCATTTTATACCACAACACTGGTTGCCTCTTAATGATACAGAGTATCAAAACTTATTTTCAGGGTTGTGACCAAAGAAAACATTCTAATCCATTTGCTACAAGTAAGCCCATCCTTGTGTTTAGCCTTATCCTTCTCGAATAAAAAGGCACATTAAAGGCAGTTCTAAAGAGCCTAATCTAATTTTATCCAGTTTCTTCAGTTTCCCACCAGAATATACCATAGCCAACTTTAAAACAGGCTTCAGTCTGTTACCCAGAAGAAAAAATAAAAACAAATATGATAAAAGGGGGGTGGGGGGGGGAAAGGTTGCCCACTGTTTAAACAATTCAACACACTTAGAACTGCTCCATCCAGTTTCCTCGTGTTTGCTGGTCTGCTCCCTAAGAGAGGTCTCCAAAAGAGAGTGCACAAAAAGAGAAGCAGAAGTGAGAGCAGTTTCTGTAGCACCAAAATCTCCAATCTGTGGGGTTGTATTTTTTTATTTGTGGAAAATACAACATGTTTCTGAAGTTCTGTTTGGTTCTTGTAGGCTGGTTGGTTTCAGGTACCTGAGACAATAGCACCAAATTCAACAGAGAGAAAGAATGAGTGAGAGAGCACTTTACACCAAGGCTCTGCACATAATTGGTGCAATTTGAAATTGAATGGCTCAGAAGACTGCTCTGGCACGAGCAGATGGGAGAGGATAAACCACTCTTCTTGAAAGGTTCATAGGAATGTCTCAAACATATGAACTGTTCTTTCCATCTCCTATAAGGGGGGAAAAAGTACATGTTATCTATTAAAGGAAAGACAAAAGCATTACAGAAAAATTCACTTCAAATTAACTTTCTAGATAAAGAATTTTAGATACAAAGTTAAGCTTTATATATATTCCTGATTACAGTACCATAGCTACTGTGTAAGACTATCTGCCCTAGACACGTCCAGATGCCTCCTACTTTACATTCAGGCTAATGAGGATGATGCTAGCAACAATGAGCACTTATTGTGCCAGATACTGTACTAAGAAATTTACATGTATAAGTAATCTGCCAGCTAAAAACAGCAGCAGGATTTGAATACAGGTAGCCTCACTCCAGAGCCTGCACCCTTCCTGACTCATTATATTCGACTGACTCCCAAAGCACAATGAATGTATTCAGTATAATAAAACTTGTACCCAAAGTAGAACGTACCCTGCTCCCAGGGCTACTCACTTCAATCAGAGATGAAATTAAAAAAAAAAAAAAAAAAGCCAGAAAGAGTCGATGCCATCAACGCCAGGAATGCCACTCACTGGTGATTCTGCTATAGATTCCTCCTCTCCTAAATGAGACCCCTAAATTACAGGGTTCCAAGACCCATACTGCAAGATGTTTCAACTGCTGAAGAGTATTCAATCCATTCACGCTAATCAAATGTCAAGCACGTGAACAAAG
Source organism: Neophocaena asiaeorientalis asiaeorientalis (assembly GCF_003031525.2). Classification (NCBI taxonomy): domain Eukaryota; kingdom Metazoa; phylum Chordata; class Mammalia; order Artiodactyla; family Phocoenidae; genus Neophocaena; species Neophocaena asiaeorientalis. Next base: position 5,550,750 of record NW_020173656.1, read on the forward strand.
TTGTTCTAGAATTTTTAAAAAGTAAAGAACTCTACCCCACACATTACATTCAGATGGGCAAATGTCAAATACTTCTAAGACATTTGGTTTTCCCTTCCATCTTTAAACACCTCCAAAGAAATTATATCCTACCTCTCTACAAAACTAACAGGCCATACTAACAGATTATCATCTGATCAAAAAGTTCTTATAAATGACCAATCAAAATTACTTCTGCTAAATGTTTCATCATGTTAGTAGGAGAAAAGTTCTGTTATAAAATACAATATCCAATACTATCCCAATTTTTAAATATATATTCACACTTTTATACACATAATGTACATCTAGACATTTTTAAAGGATGGAAGATATTCTAAAAGATTAACCCTGATTAGTTTCCTCTAGATGGTGGGATATGGGTGATGTTTTTATTTCTGTTATTTCTCTATATTGTGTAAGGTCAGAATAGATTCGTAAAAATGTGACTCATAAAAATGTGATTACAAAGTAACTTTTAAATGCTCTCTTGCTTTGATTCAAGTCCAATACAGGCATACCCCGGAGATGTTACGTTCCAGACGAAAGCAAATAAAGTAAATCATACAAATTATTTAGTTTCCCAGTGCATATAAAAGTTATGTTTACACTATACTGTGTAATGGCATTGTGTCTAAAGAACAATGTACACACCTTAATTTTTTAAATGCTTTAAAAATTTTCTTAAAAAAATGCTAACCATCGTCTGGGCCTTCAGTGAGTCATAATCTTTTTGCAATAACATCAAAGATCACTAATCACAGGGACTTCCCTGGTGGCACAGTGGTTAAGAATCCCCCTGCCAATGCAGGGGACATGGGTTCGAGCCCTGGTCCGGGAAGATCCCACATGCCGCAGAGCAACTAAGCCCATGCGCCACAACTACTCAGCCTGTGCTCTAGAGCCTGCGGGCCACAACTACTGAAGCCCGCACGCCTAGAGCCCATGGGCCACAACTACTGAAGCCCGCACGCCTAGAGCCCGTGCTCTGCAACAAGAGAAGCCACCGCAATGAGAAGCCCGCGCACCGCAACAAAGAGTAGCCCCCGCTCACCGCAACTACAGAAAGCCCGCGTGCAGCAACAAAGAACCAACACAGCCATAAATAAGTAAATAAATAAATAAATAAATTTTTTTAAATAAAGATCACTAATCACAGATCACCATAACAAGTACAATAATGAAAATGCTTGAAATATTGCAAGAATTACCAAAATGTTATTAACACAGAAGCACGAAGTGAGCAAATTATGCTGGAAAATGGCGATGTTGCCACAAACCTTCAACTTGCAAAGAATGCAATATCTGCACAGTGCAGTAAAGCAAGGTATGCTTATATTCTTTAGTACACATGCAAAATAATCACATCCTCTATACATAAATCTTTAACATACTAGAAATACTTCTTGAGAGCAGAGACTTTTGTCTTATTCATTTTATTTGCTCAGATGACCGCAAAAAGAAGTGTGACTTAATCATGTAAATTATATGAATAGAGATATAAGCTCGTATTTATAAAAAACTTTCTTATGGCCCAGAGTTGTCCAGAAAGCGAACGGTTCACCTCTAAAGTGTCTAAGACAAGGACAACAACTCCCTCATGTGGTTATTTCACAGGACTAGATTTGATTAAATGAGATGACTTTTAAGTTCTCTTCCAATCATTAATAGGGTGGCCAGTAAGTCTCATGGCCCACGCCAACTCCTTTCAACCAGTAGTGGCCACCTCGGGAGCAGTGGTAACATGGACTGTGAGGCCATGCTCACATTCAATAGGCCAAAGTGATATATGCTTAATCGGTCAAGTCAGTTATAAGTAAGGGAGGGGAGAACTGTGAATGCTAATCTGTGTATTTGCCAACCATGAATCTCTGTGTTTTGATAAACAAACAATCCCAGATTACTTCTGTTCTGAGACAAAATGGTACCAAGAGTATATTTTTGAAACTCTTAATGATTCTTCTAATCTTAAATCTTCAAACCACTCTTCAGTTACTTGGTGAAAGATTTAGACTAAAATAACTTTTTTTTTTCCTCTTTTCTTTGGGACAAGTAAAAGCACATATTTGTTTATTCCACAGATGAAGTAATAAGCACTCACCTCTACAAGCTGTGATTTGTCATAATCTTTACGGTGACGGTAGATGCACTGACTAAGAAGAGAATATAATCTCTCAAGTTGATCAACTGCCAGATTGTTGCTTTTATCTACCAACAAATCAAGCAATTTCTAAGAAAAATTAAAAGAAAAAAGAATAAAATGAAATTTGATTTCATTGTTCAAACTGAAACGGTTCCACTCAAATGCTAGGCAACAGACACCACATGCTATGGTGTAATAGTGACACCTGAGTTTAGAAGATTCCAGGGCTTAATTTATTACCAAGAACATTCTCATATTTCTAAACCCCTCAAAACACACACAACTCTTTTTCATTAGAAGCCCTGAAGTACCTATATTCCTAGGTTAAAGCAAAAGATTATCAAATCTAGCTTTATTTCCATTCATTTAAAACTGCCTGGGAAGAGCTAAGCTTACCTTCAATCTCTCATGATCAACTATAAGAGGTGGCACAGGCTCAGATGGCTCTTCTGGAACCAGTTCCAGGCTTGTTGTTTTTGCCTGCTCTAAAATTAACTTACGATATTTCTTTACTTTAGAAGCACCTACAATTGGGAAAAAAAAAACACAAAAAAACACTGCAGCAAATAAAAGTTAAGAAAAATCAGACAAACAATTATACATTCTTTTATCCACCACAAATCCTTTTGGAATAAGGGGGTAATTCTTTAAATAATAAATGATTTTTTGAGGGGTGTAAGACTAAGCAACCCAGATTAAAGAGAACTAGACCACAACTATGAAAGCCAAGTCATACTAGAATATCATCTTAACAAACATATCCCCTAAAAGGAAGATAAGAGTAATCTTCAGCTCTAAGCAGTAACTTATAAACTGTCTTCATTCTCTGTATGATAACCATTTTAAAATTCGGAGCTCTCAGAACTAGAAGAAAGGAAGCACCCTAGAAAAGCAGATACTAACACAAAGTGAGGCCAACCTGCCTCATATTTGCCTCCCAATGCAAAACATTTGCTTCAACATTGCCTGAAACGTCTTACTTTTCTCTGTTATACTGCCTGTGTTACACAAAATTTTCTCTTAAAAATATAAACCCATTAAAAATGCTAAAGGTCTAGTGTCCTATCCTCCTACCTTAGAGTGAATTAGTATAATCTAATTACTTTCCTCCCAACATCTTGCTGAGACCAGCCACACTGAAAAAACAGAAACTGTGAGGTCACTGAGTGTAACTTGACAGCATCAGGCACCCTGATGGGTAGGGACGGCAGGTAAACCATCAAGCCTTACGCTCCCTAAGCAGGAGCACTCTTAGAGGAGGCCGAGGCGGGAGGAACACAAGGACAAACTTGGACTGTTTCAGAACTTTATACAGGACCTGGCCCATGCTCAGTGCCACTAAGGAGACCCTTCCTCCCTCCTGCATTAGTTCTCTTAGTCGCAAGTCTTTAAACAATTCCTTTTCCTCAATGCCTGCTATATAGATAAATAATAAATGAACCAAAATGTTGCCTTCAAAAACATATACCCAGAGAAATTTTATATTTCAGAAAACCTTTAGAGTGAAAGCCTTTATTTACAGTTCAATTAATATATGCTAGGAGTTTTGTTAAGACCATAGGGTACCTCATTATTACATCCATGGACTTCTAGAGGCCCAAAAACCTGAATTAGGAACCACTACACGAGGTTACATTGCCCTGACAGTTACAAATGAAAGCTTCAGGTAAAGCGTTTACACAACAAATATCTTTAAAGCTTTTAGATCACCAGTTGAACATAATATTCACTTAAACCTTTTCTGCAAGCTTACTAAAATCTCATAGTGAACTAGCATTAAAAAGAACTTCTCCTCCCCATCCATTCTGCCTCATAACAGGAATCTCTCCCTTCTTCCCACTCTGTCCCATTCATTACTTAAACTCTAGCTTCAACACATTTTTTTAAGTTCTGTCTATATGATAGCCCAGGATAAATAATGCTCTTAAAATTGCTTTCTATTATTAAATATTGGAGAAAAAGAAAAATTCTTAACAGGCAGCATTCAAGAACCATACCTATCTCTTTATCCATTAAAAGAATTCTAAGACTTTGAATACCATCCTACTCTCTAATTCTACTGGAGGGCTCAAAAAACTGGCATTAAAAAACCTTTCTCACATAGCCCAAATCCCAGGCTAACACTATATACTCCACACAATTTAGAGAGCATGATACAATTTCAAGATAACCTGGTATAAGAAGAGTGCTTATTTGGGAAGGAAATTCAGTACACTGAGCAGAGTAGATCTCTAAATCACCCCATCTCACTATGGGCTAAAGAATAACGATAAACAACAAAGTGGGGCCAGAAACCCTCAACGCCCCCTTTCTGCTGCTTCTTAGAAGAATCATATATCCAAAGCAAGTCAGGAGTGGGCAGAGTGCTCTGACTCTGCGAGAATAAAGTAACTTTGACAGTGAGGATTCTGCTGCTTTCTTCCGCCACTGGTCGTATAGATAGAGTCTCCTAGACTAAATATCCCTCAGATTCAACTAACAGTGACTGCCTGGCATGAATATACCTTAGTATATTACCAGGAGAGGCGATTAATATACATGACTTATATAATCCCTGCAGTGGCACCACTCTGAAGTTTAATTTAGAAGATAAAAGACAGGGTTGGAGAATATAAGCAACTAGCTCAGAGTCACATGATTATAATGAACAGAGTGGTAATTTAATGTGGGCTTATATAACTTTACTATACCATACTGCTACAGTATCCAAGTCTTCTCACCCACCCCCACCCCACCCCAATAATCCTTCTGTTAGAAATCCATCTTCCTAACACTTGTGGATCTACTCAGTTTTTAGTCATAAATCCATTAGGACAGGGATGATAACCAGGTGGGAGGCAGAAGAGGAAGCAGCCAGGTAAGCAATGCATTCTGGACCACAAACCCTCTGAAACATTCACCAAAATTTATTATGTATGTGTACACTTTTCTAGGCAAAGGAGTGAAAACTGCAACAGATTCTCAAAGGGGTATAATTATTTATCAACTATTGCTACTGGGGACCAGATAAAATATGCACTTAATTAACTCTGGAGTTAAAACCTTCAGGAAAAATTTTAAAACATTAGCTCTACCTTCTTTATCCAGTTCTGCATCTTTAACCTCCACATCAGGGCCAGGTTCGAACTTCTCATTATTGCTACATTCCACTGCCTCTAGTTTCTCAGCATCATCTCCGTGATTTTCATTTGAAGCTTCTGGTTTTTCTTTTGACTGGTCCTCCAGAAGATTCTTTTGTTCAGAACTACATTTGTCTCCACTACCACAGAAAGAAACTACTTCAGCTTTGCCATTCTGACACTCCAGAAGTGGTATTCCTTCAAAACTGTCAGTGGAGGCCTCACCGTTTAGACAGCTTCCTTTAAGGAAAGACTCTTTCCTAGATGTCTGTTCTGGATTTAGAGAACTGCTGCTGTTGACCAGTAGAGACTCATTTGAACTTTCCTCTTCAGTAGATGCAAAGTTCTCTTTTGTGCCCGCTCCGTTGTTAAGCCTCCGCCCCTGGTCCATGTCCATGATGTCACACGATGATTCATCATTGGTCATAGATAAGTCTCCAGTCTCTTCTCCATTTTCTTCATGGCAGTCAGTGCTTACCTCAAACTCTCCATTTTCTAGCAATTTCCTGTCCTCCATATGATTCTCATAGTCAGCAAATTTTGTGTCCTCTTCATCTTTTTTTAAATTATTGACTTTCCTTTTCTTAATAATTCCTTTACCCCACTGTGATCGCCGCCTTGATTTTCTCCGAACTCGAACTATTTTACAAAGAAGGGAAAAAGATATGTAGAACCTGGAATGCAATGCTTGTTTTACAAATGTTTATTAAATAAGACCCAAACGAAAGTAAACCCATACTAGCGTTAACACACAGACAAAAACTACTTAGCTCTTGACATCCATGCTGACTAATCCTCACAAACTACAAGTAAAATGGACATGAAGTCAGGGATGAACTCTGAAGAATGAAAGGAATTTACATTTATTTCCTGTATGAGTTTACTCAGCACTCACTTTTTACCACTGCCCTGGATTCTACTTTATAGCTGTTCCTAATTCCTAACATGCAGGGGCCAAGCGTACTATATACACATTTAGGGAATGACCACATTACCAAGCTGCCTGGAAGGTTTGGGGCTATAGCCCTGGACTTCCACCAGGAAGATGAGTGCTTTGTCAGCAAGATCACCCAAGAGCTTCTAAACCATGAAAGGAAATTAAAGTATGATCCAATATATGAGGAGAGAATAGTTACAGGTATCCCGACAAAGCAATCTCTACTGCCTCTCCTTCCAGAAGAAACATAAGCCCTATGAAGGTTATATAGACAATGTGGTTAGCCAGCTGTTAGCCATCTACCACAAATGGTTCACCTATCAGGATCAATTTCTTGCAAAGCTGTTATTTGAAAATATGTAGAAAAATTAAGCCCTCTGCTATCAAGGCAGCAACAACATTAACAAACAATGAAAATAAATATTTGGTCAGTTATGTGAAACGGGAGACCTACAAAAGTTGTAGGGACTATACTCCTAGATGTTAGAAACTATCATGAGCTTTTATGAGTAGATAGCTGGTACTTCCAGGTAATGATGGACCCAGGAATCTTTAATTTCCCATGTATGTATCAAAGGTAGCTGGTTATACAAGTCGATCCCATTGTCCCTTAAATAAAAAGTTAACTTTTATTTTGCAATGTGGGACATTTTCACAAAGAAATTTAAATACAAAGTTATTAAAGCAAACTAGTTAAGCTAGAGACCTATCACTTCTGGTGTCAAACACCAAATTCTAAATATTAGTTTGTTGAAAGCCATCAGAGTAAAAATAATTCATATTTTTCCAAGGCTATAAATGTAATGTCAAATCTGGCTTAATTTTAAAAGAGATAATATATATTTTTAATATGTCAATGTTGAAAGCTTCCTGGGCAAAGACATTTTTAAAAGAAAATACAAATATGAGACCACTAAGTATAGATTGTTTAATCCACAGTTTAAAAACTGCTTTTGAAAGACAAATAGAGGGGAATGTGGTCTTAAGACAACCCTCACTTCTTTACTCTAGCACTTAATATGAACTTGTGATCTATCAACAGTATATAGTATGTTTACATACTTTTTCCATCCTTTCATCTTTAATCCTTACTGAGTCTCTGTAAAGACACCAAGGTATTCACAAGTGTTGACAAATTTTGTCATAACTATCACTCTTCTTTCTCATCTAAGAATAAATCTACTAAAGGTTTCTAAAATCATCTGCAAAATTCAAGTTATTTAGTCACTCGGCTCAAAATTTATTTTGCCTTCAAAACTGTACTATCGTAATTACCATCATCTCTCCATTCCTTTATCCCCTATTCATTTCTATTTTTACAATTTACAGTTATAGGCTAATTGGAGATGAAATTTCTATATTAGTCTACTTTTAAAAGCACAGGCTATAAGTGATAGGCATTCATAAGCATTCCATTACTTATATGAAAAACTAATCCAGTCCACATTAAAAGTGTAAGAAAAGTATTCAGCTTGCTCTTTCTCTAAAATGTAGAGCTGTTAGGTTTTACTACCTGACAAGTCACTCCTGACATTGTGTCCTTGCTTATTCTCCAATAACCAAAGGTACAAGAGGTTCCCTTTTTCTTTCCTCACTAAGCCATGGAGCACTAGAGAGGCTGGACCCTGCTTGATCAGGAGCCAGCGCAACTCCTTAAAATGTACTCATACCCCAAGCAAAGGTTAGGAGCCCTTCTGAAGTAAGTTTATTTCTAATGCTTTCATCCCAGCTAAGAAAAAGAAAATGTTCTTATCTGGGGAGAGGTCAAACTAGAGATATGTTCCCCGTCCTTTTATTATCACTTCTAATGCTTAGTATGATTTTGGTAAAATAAGAGGAATTGGTTATATACGTGCCACAAGAATAGGGATTTTTGTTTTAGTCACTGCTCTATCCCCACAGCACCTGGCATGTGGTAGTATATATTTACAGAACTAATCTTTAATATACCCACTTCCTTTTTCAAGGGTGCTTTGTGTGAAAAGCCCATTTAGAGGCACAATCTTTAAAATCAAGTTTTATAACATCTCTGAGTTTGTTTCCAAAACTAAGACCTTAGAAAAGCAACTCTTCCAAAGGGAGATTTAGACATATGATTTAAGTAACTTAATGTAAAACAGACAAATGATGAGTCACATATGCCATCTACTGGTAAGAGAAAACAGGACTCACATTTGTAGATTACAATATTTTAATACTTAAAGGAAATTAAAACTGCTTGAAGCCAATATTCAATGTGTTTTAGTTAGTAAATATTTTTACCAGTTGCAGAGAATGTAGGGATTTCAAGGTTTAAATTAGAGTGCTGTGTCACAGAATCCAGGTCACGATCCAAGGTACAACTAGGATAAATAGCTTAATCAGTTTCATGGAACTAAATGCACCATTAAGTCCTTCAAATGTTCTCACACATGAATGTCACTTATCACAAAGAGAACAAGATAAAAAAAACTGAGTCTGGTTCATTCATTCAAATTCAATGCCACTGGTGAAAGAACTTATTATGGCCATCTTTACTGACAGTTGGAGCAGAATTACCACCTTTATATCAGAAGAACAGCGTATATCTTCCAAAGATGGCTATCTTTAGTGAAACATAAAGATTACATTACGATTATACCCCAATAAACATGTTAAAAAAAAAAGATTACATTAGGAAGATGCTGTGTTTATTAACATTTGTCTTTTAGAAATTTTACAGATCACCATGAATGAGGAAAAGTGAGGAGAACCCAGAACACTGAATTTTCCCCTAAATACATCTGACTTAAACAAAGCCAGTTAAAGAAGGCTACACAGATTTTTCTCAGAAAAATCAACTTCCTGCTGTCAATTCAGTCACTCTCCTAAGCCGGAGTTTCCATTTCCCACCATAACAAGAACATTCTGCATAACATACAGCAAGGGGTTGGAGGCAGGGTGGATAAAAAAATCTATTGGTGGGCTTCCCTGATGGCACAGTGGTTGAGAGTCCCCCTGCCGATGCAGGGGACACGGGTTCGTGCCCCGGCCCGGGAAGATCCCACATGCCGCGGAGCGGCTGGGCCCGTGAGCCATGGCCGCTGAGCCTGCACGTCCGGAGCCTGTGCTCCGCAACTGGAGAGGCCACAACAGTGAGAGGCCCACGTACTGCAAAAAAAAAAAAAAAAATCTACTGGCTCCACATCTCTATCTAAAAACCAAAGTTTAAAACCGAAGATATTCAAATCTAGTTCAATTACAACAGCAAGCATTGAATGGAGATAGGAGAAAAGCAAATAAGGTTAAAGAAATGTATTCTGATTCAGCATTTTACCCCACAAGCTCTTAGCAGCCCTTTGGTATAAGTGCCCAATTCCTAACACATCTGCCTCATTTGCAGTTGTTCCCACTACTGGATAACATGATCTCAAACACTCACATGCACATTTATTTGCAGAGCTGTGCCAGATATCCATTGGATTTCTTTGTTTGTGCCGAAATGCCTCTTCAACTCTAGTTTCCATCTTTCGAGCTCCAGTACCATGAGGATTTATTTGTTCTGCTGTTACCGATAAGCCTGCAAGCAGAAGATAAGCGATACCTATTTAAATATTTCCACTTACATAAACCAACAAGGTTAAAAAAAAGTCTGAAATACAAAACTGAATTTTAAAGTCATTAATTATACTTGGACAGTCTGTAATTCAGATGAAATAGTATCTATTGATTTAAGATGGGAAAGAAACTAGATATAAAATCATAAAAATAAAATGGCAGGCCATGCTTATTTACACTTAATCTCCAAAGGGCCCCGTGTTTATTCATTTTACTTTGCAGAGGGATACATTTCACATTTTTATGACTGTGAGACAGTAAGATTATATATAGTCTAAAAGTCATGATTTCTGCCATCTTAGAAAGTATAAGCATATACTGGGCCACTGAACCCCATTCATATGAACTGTTTCCGTCTGACATTAGCTGGCTGTCACACCACACTGCATAAGTTTGGTTTTCGTGCACTGATCTTCATAAAAATAACCATTCCATCTCAATTCTCTTTACTAGATTTCTTTCTTCTATGCCATCCTTAAATGTTGCCTTCCTTAAACGTTTCTAAGGGCTGTCTCTGGAATCCCTTTTCTTCTCACTTTAATCTACACCTTCCACCACAAATATTCATGCCTTCAGCTCCTACTGGCATTCTATAATTTTTCCCAAATGACATCTTTAGTCCAAAACTCTCTTGAGCTTCTGATTCATATCAGTTGCCTACTTGATATCACCAACTGGATATCCTAGAGATAGGTCAAATTAAAGATAACTGGTTTCTCTTTTCCCACCAAAAAAACCCTGTCCTTATATATTCCCTCTCTCTACTGGTGGTATTAGCATCTACTTAAGTCATTAAACCAGTAACATGGCAACCAATTTTGCCTCTTCCTTTCCTTCACAATGCCCTCCACCCCTGCAGCTGCATCTCTCTCATGTTAATCCTACCTTCATTCCCACTTCACTAATTAAAACTCTGGACTACTCCAACAGCCCTCCCCCCACCAAAAGCTTTATTGAGGTACAATTTACACAACATAAAAATCACTCATTTTAAGCGTACGATTCAGTGATTTTTAGTGAATTTACAGAGCTGTGCAATCAACACAGCAATCCAATTTAGGTAACTGTTCCAGGCAACCACTAGTCCACTTTTTGTCTCTATAGACTTGCCTTTTGTGAGCATTTCATATAAATAGAATCATGCAATATGTGCTCTTTTGTGACTGCCTTCTTTCACTTAGCATAACATTTATAAAGTTCATCCATGCTGTACCATGTATCAGTACCTTATTCCTTTTTATAACTGAGCAGTATGTCACTGTACAATATCTGGTTTTTTTTTTTGCGGTACACGGGCCTCTCACTGTTGTGGCCTCTCCTGTTGCGGAGCACAGGCTCCGGACGCGGAGGCTCAGCAGCCATGGCTCACGGGCCCAGCTGCTCCGCGGAATGTGGGATCTTCCCGGACCGGGACACGAACCCGCGTCCCCTGCATCGGCAGGCAGACTCTCAACCACTGCGCCACCCGGGAAGCCCTTATACCATTTTGTTTACCCATTCATCAGTTGACGGACATTTGGGTTGTTTCCGGTTTTTAATTGTTGTGAATAATACCGCTATGAACATTCACGTACAAGTCTTTATATGGACATATGTTTTCATCTCTCTTGGGTGGATCCCTAGGAGTAGAATCGCTGGGTCATATGTAAATATTATGCTTAACTTTTTAGAAACTGCCAAAATGTTTTCAAAACTGGCTCCAACAGCTTTTTAACCGGTCTCTCATCCTCCTACTGAGCCACATTGAGACCTTGCTATTTCCTGCTGCCAAGGCAATTTACCAATCCATTCCACTGTTTCAAATACTTCTATGAATCCTACTGACTATGGCAATTGTTCTAAAACTTTAGTGTACATAAAAAGCACTTGAGTTTTCTGAAGTGCAGATTTCTCGGCCTTCAGATTCTCGGCCAGAGAATCTAATTCGGTAGTTCTAAGCTGATGTGGGTAATAAACACAAACACATTTTAAAAAACATAGATCTACAGGATAAAGTCCAAGCTCCTTAGCAAGACATTGATTCATTCAAATATTTATAAAAAGCCTGTTGTATACCAGAGATAGTTCTAGGGACTGCAGTAGAGCTATGAATAAGACATTCAGAGCACTGATATTCTAAATAAGGAGGAGAGAGACAACAACAGTAACAAAATGCCAAGTGCTATGGTGACCAGAGCCTAATAAGATTACGTGGCCAGGGAAGGCCTCTCTAAGGCAGTAGAAGAAAAGCGTCTTCACAACTTCAATGTCCTGGACCCAGCTCACCTTCTGAGCTCTGTTTCCCACCATTCTGTACATCTTTAGCAATACCAGTTTGCAGTTCTTCCAATACACCACGTTATTTCACGTCTCTGTGCCTGTACACGTAGTGTGCTGTGCTTACAATACCTCCTCCTTCTCCGTCACTGCCTCCCTTCCTCTACTTCGCTAGAGACAACACTTCTATATTCATTGCCCAAACTCTGATCAAAATGCTGGGTTTCCTACCAGGAGGTCTCTCCTCTGTGCTATGAACATGCTTCAATCAGTACATATGCCACACTATACTCGATTTTACACTTACTCTCTCCTACTGAAGTGTGAGTTCCTCAAGGACAGGATTATATATGGAACGAACAAAACACATCTGCTAATTCTGTGTTTATATTAACAAAATTGCACATAAATTCCAACAGGTTTAAAAAAAAGTATTCCTAAAAACCATTTTTAAGTATCAGTATTAGATATAAACTGATGAAAATAAACCCTCTTCAAATATGAAAGCCTATCTAAATCCTTTAAGAACAGAAATCCATAATTAAAGATATATGCCTGCAAAAGAAATTTCACTAAGAAGTACTTTATTTCTGTAATTTGCACTAAAACTGTTAAAGAAAGTAAAATTTTAAAACATCTTTGAGAATTTACATGACACATTTTCATATCAGAAATTAAGGATGGGCCTCAAAATACATTTTCATAATACCAGCAACCGTAAAGAAACACCATTCAATGACCTCTTACTCTTCAGTAGCAAGTTCATTTCTATAACTTACCTCTTTTTATTCTTGCTTCCTTAATTTCTTCACAGAGTTTATTAAATTCTGGATCCAATTCAGCTGCAATGATGGCATGCGCAGTGTCCTTCAGGGTACAAGCCCTGTGCCTAATTATTTTATCTGTTAAAAAGTTGGTATACATTTATTATACATACAAGTGAAATAACATGAACAAAGGGCATCTTAAAAAGAAAAGGAACACAAAAATTTAAATAAAACTGTGACTGCAATGAGAAGCCTGGGCACCTCGACGAAGAGCAGCCCCCTGCTCGCCACAACTAGAAAAAGCCCACGCACAGCAACAGACTCAACACAGCCAACAAAAAAATTTTTTTAAAGGCTTTATCAAAATAATTAATTTAAAAAACTGAAAAGCATTTCTAGCTAAGAAGCAAGCTCATTTAAATGATGAGCAAAAAATAAATATAATAAGCTACTCAATCAAGTTGACAATCCTCTGAGAACTACACTTTTAGAACTTCAAAGTACTAAGCCTACTTAACAAACCATTACCTCAAAGATATGGCTTAATTTTATATTTTTCAAAAATGTATGACATTCAATAAAGATTTTTAAAAGATTTACAGGATATTCACCGTATGTCCAGCACCAGAGCTACCATGGATAGATACCGAGATTTCAGAAAACCTTACATAATTTTCTCCACGAGAAAAAACTGGTCAAAACTATGCTAAATTAAGGGTGACTGATTAAAAAATTGTGACAGGAACAGACAAATACAATAAGGCACTCTAAGATAAGAATGCAAGATGACATAAATTGCAGGTAGATCTAGGAGAGAAGTGCATACTCTGTTCTAGATAAACTATATACCTAAAATTGCTACTAAAAGAAGAGTCTCTGCTTTACACTAACAGAGGAGTCCTCATTAACTAACAATATGCATAAACAGTGCTCCCTAGAGCTGTGCAACTCCAAGATATTAAAAGTCAAGTTAATATACCAAGGTCACTTAATTTGTAACAGAATTTAGCACTAGCATCTAAGTCACAAAATAACATCTGCTTTTCCACCTCTAGTAAAGACAAAAAGTATAAAGATGTATTTTATTTATAACTTTTCTTATTAGAAAGTCTAATAGTTCACTGCAGAAATCTTATAAAAACAAGCATGCAGCGCTCAAAAAGCAATCCACTGGTATATTTCCTTCCAATGTATTTTCTCTAAACTTTCACTCAATAAATATTGTCAACTGTACCAGCAAGTAAGTCAGGTGATGGCTACACAGTAGTGAACAAAATAGACAGGTGTCCACTTTCAAGGAGCTTTTCAGAATAGTATAGGAAAGAGGTATTTTACCAAATAATCTCATATACACATATAAACACCTTCTCCTACCCCTCCCTCACCCCCCAAAAAACCTGTAACAGCTATGATGAAAATCTACAGAATACTGGTGTGGATACCAATTTTGAATGGGCAAGTCAGGAAAGACTTCTCGGAATTAGTGGCATTTAAGCTGAGACTTAAAGCATGCATTGGGGTAGCCACTGACAAAGGGAAAAACCAGTGCAGGTTCAGAAAATACAATGTGAGAAAGTTCTGGAGTAAAAAGATCTTGGAGATTTTAAGAAACTGAAAGGTAGCCTAAGTGATCAGCACACAATAAGCAAGAGGCAAATGGGAATCTGACCATATTCAAAGGATTTTAGATCTTATCCCAAGAGCAATGAAAAGTCATTGAAAAGATCCAAGCAGAGAAATTACATGATTTAAATGCTCATCTTCGAAAGATCTCTCTGGCTGTTCCCTAGAGACTGGATTGAGAGGGTCAAGCATAAAACCAGGGAGTATAATCGGAAGGCAATTTTTAGTGAAAAGAGAAGAGAGAACTGAACCAGGTAATGGTGGTGGTAGTGAAGGAAAGGAAGACTACAGCTTTGAAATGTGTTCTCAATGACACAACTTGGTAGTAAAGCAGGGGATGAGATAAGCATCAAGGAAGATTCCCTAGCTTCCTACATGAAAAATGGGAGGATGGAAGTACCGCTTACAAAAATAAAAATTAAAAAAAAAGGAAAAAAAATCCTACAGTATAATTAGAAAGGAAGTAGGAAAAGAAGTTAGAGATTTGCGCTAGTTTAAGGAGTTTAGTTTTGACTTGACTAAAAAATATCTAATAGAGCCTGAGCCAAGATCGCAAAGTAGAAGGACGTGCTCTCACTCCCTCTTGCGAGAACACCAGAATCACAACTAGCTGCTGGTCAATCATTGACAGGAAGACACTGGAACTAACCAAAAAAGATACCCCACATCCAAAGACAAGGGAGAAGCCACAATGAGACGGTAGGAGGGGTGCAATCACAGTAAAAAAAAAAAAATCCCATAACTGCTGGGTGGGTGACTCACAGACTGGAGAACACTTATACCACAGAAGTCCACCCACTTGAGTGAAGGTTCTGAGCCCCACGTCAGGTTCCCAAACTGGGATCCGGCAACTGGAGGAGGAATTCCTAGAGAATCAGACTTTGAAGGCTAGTGGGATTTGATTGCAGGAATTCGACAGGACTGGGGGAAACAGAGACTCCACTCTTGGAGCACACAAGCACACACACAAAGTAGTGTGCCCATCGGGACCCAGGGGAAGGAAGAGTGACCCCAGGGGAGACTGAACCACACCTACCTGCTAGTG